>NC_091169.1:239868-307952 GCF_040958095.1 Procambarus clarkii
CACAATGTGATCCATTGCCGCTCTCAGTAATTGGCATATTTTCGGTATAAAAAGTCGTAATTTCAAACTGCGAATACGTGAAAGAGCCAGAATGTATGTCCAAAATATGGCGCAAGCGTAAAATTTGGGGTGTTTGGGATATTTCGAAAACTGCAGGGAGGGTTTGGGCAAAATGTGATTCATCGCTGCTTTCAGTAATTGGCATATTTTCGGTATAAAAAGTCGTAATTTCAAACTGCAAATACGTGCAGAGAGCCAGAATTTAGCTCCAAAATATGAATCAAGCGTCGAATTTCGGATGTTTGGGATATTTTGAAAACTGCCGGGAGGTTTTGGGCAATATGATCCATCGCCGCTTTCAGTAATTGGCATATTTTCGGTATAAAAAGTCGTAATTTGAAACTGCGAATACGTGCAGAGAGCCATAATTTGGCTTCAAATTATGGCTCAATCTTCGACTTTTGGATGTTTTGGATATTTTGAAAACTGTAAGGAGGGTTTAAGTAAAATGTGATCCATCGCCGCTCTCAGTAATTGGCATTTTCTCGGTATTAAAATTCGTAATTTCAAACTGGGAATACGTGTAGACAGCCAGAATATGGCTCCAAAATATAGCTCAAGGAACGAATTTGGGTTGTTTGGGATATTTTGAAAACTGCAGGGAGGTTTTTGGCAAAATGTGACTCATCGCCGCTCTCAGTAATTGGCATATTGTCGGTATAAAATGAAATAAATTTAAACTGCGAATACATGCAGAGAGCCGAATTTGGCTCCAAAATATGTCTCAAGCGTCGAATTTGGGATGTTTGGGATATTTTGAAAACTTCAGGGGGGCGTTTGGGCAAAATGTGACCCATCGCTGCTCACAGTAATTAGCATATTTTTGGTATAAAATGTCGTAATTTCAACCTGCGAATATGTGCAGAGAACCAGAATTTGGCTCCAAAATTAGGCTCAAGGGTCGAATTTGGGATGTTGGGGATGTTTTGAAAACTTCAGGGAGGGTTTGGGCAAAATGTGATCCATCGCTGCGTTCAATAATTGGCATATTTTCGGTATAAAAATTCGTCATTTCAAACTGCGAATACGTGAAGAGAGCCAGAATTTGGCTCCAAAATATGGCTCAAGCGTCGAATTTGGGATGTTTTGGATATTTTGAAAACTGCACGGAGGGTTTGGGCAAAATGTGACCTATCGCTGCTTTCAGTAATTGGCATATTTTCAGTATAAAAAGCCGTAATTTCACCCAGGGAATACGTGCAGAGAGTCAGAATTTGGCTCCAAAATTAGGCTCAAGGGTCGAATTTGGTATGTTTGGGATATTTTGAAAACTGCAGGGTAGGTTTGGGCAAAATGTGATCCATCGTCGCTCTTAGTAATTGGCATATTTTCGATATAAAAATTCGTAATTTCAAACTGCGAATACGTGCAGAGAGCCAGAATTTGGCTCCAAAATATGACTCAAGCGTCAAATTTGGGATGTTTGGGATATTTTGAAAACTGCAGGGAGGGTTTGGGCAGAATGTGATCCATCGAAGCTTTCAGTAATTGGCATATTTTCGGTATAAAAAGTCGTAATTTCAAACTGCGAATACGTGCAGAGATCCAGAATTTGGCTTCATAATATGGCTCAAGGGACGACATTTGGATGTTTTGGATATTTTGAAAACTGCAGGGAGGGTTTGGGCAAAATGTGATCCATTGCCGCTCTCAGTAATTGGCATTTTTTCGGTATATAAATTCTTAATTTCAAACTGCGAATACGTGCAGACAGCCAGAATTTGGCTCCACAATATAGCTCAAGGGTCGAAATTGGGATATTTGGGATATTTTGAAACTGCAGGGGGGTTTTGGTAAAATGTGACCCATCGCCGCTGTCAGTAATTGGCATATTGTCGGTATAAAATGAAATAATTTTAAACTGCGAATACGTGCAGATAGCCCGAATTTGGCCCCAAAATATGTCTCAAGCGTCGAATTTGAGACGTTTGGGATATTTTGAAAACTGCAGGGAGGGTTTGGACAAAATGTGATCCATCGCCGCTTTCAGTAATTGGCATATTTTCGGTATAAAAAGTCGTAATTTCAAGCTGCGAATACGTGCCGAGAGCCAGAATTTGGCTCAAAAATATGACTCAAGCATCAAATTTGTTATGTTTGAGATATTTTGAAAACTGCAGGGAGGGTTTGGGCAGAATGTGATCCATCGAAGATTTTAGTAATTAGCATATTTTCGGTATAAAAAGTCGTAATTTCAAACTGCGAATACGTGCAGAGAGCCATAATTTGGCTCCAAAATTAGCCTCAAGGGTCGAATTTGGGATGTTTGGGATATTTTGAAAACTGCCGGGAAGTTTTGGGCAAAATGTGATCAATCGCCGCTCTTAGTATTTCGCATATTTTCGATATAAAAATTCGTAATTTCAAACTGCGAATACTTGCAGATAGCCAGAATTTGGCTCAAAAATATGACTCAAGCGTCGAATTTGGGAAGTTTGTGATCTTTTGAAAACTGCAGGGAGGGTTTGGGCAAAATGTGATCCATCGCCGCTTTCAGTAATTGGCATATTTTCGATATAAAATTCGTAATTTCAAACTGGGAATACGTGCAGAGAGCCAGAATGTGACTTCAAAATATGGCTCAAGGTTCGACTTTTTGATGTTTTGGATATTTTGAAAACTTCAGGGAGGGTTTGGGCAAAATGTGATCCATCCCCGCTCTCAGTAATTGGCATTTTTTCGGCAAAAAAAGTCGTAATTTCAAACTGCGAATACGTGCAGACAGCCAGAATTTGGCTCCAAAATATGTCTTAAGCATCGAATTGGGGATGTTAGGGATATTTTAAAAACTGCAGTGGGGGGTTTGGGCAAAATGTGACCCATCGCTGCTTTCAGTAGTTTGCATTATCTTCGGTATAAAATGTCGTAATTTCAACCTGCGAATATGTGCAGAGAGCCAGAATTTGGCTCCAAAATATGGCTCATGGATCGAATTTGTGATGGTGGGGATATTTTGAAAACTGCAGGTAGAGTTGGCCCAAAATGTGATTATTCGCCGCTCTCAGTAATTGGCATATTTTCCGCATAAAAAGTCGTAATTTCAAACTGCGAATACGTGCAGAGAGCCAGAATTTGGTTTAAAAAAAATTCTCAGGAGTCGAAATTGGGATGTTTGGGATATATTGAAAACTGCAGGGAAGGTTTGGGCACAATGTGATATTGATTTCCACAATGTGGAGATATTGATTAGGAGAGATTGTATTGTATATTTCGACGTTTTAGCCAGATTAGAGCGGTTGTACGAATTCAGTAATATAAGCGGAAATTCATGAACATTTTAGTTAATACTAAAGAAAACACATTGATTTTTATCATTTGAATTGAAAACATCGTTTTCATATGCCTTATTAATAATCAAAATAATACGCAACCTTGCTCTATGATTTGAATTAAAAATCCTCGAATTTGGTATTGTAGTGACTTTTTTCAAGTTTGTCATGTAGCGTGATTTTAGGTAAAAATGTTCGAACTTACTAGTACTTTGATACTACTTCATGTTGTCTCTATATTTGTGATTTGGCCTACAAATCTCAAAATTTCACATAATATTGCGTTTAATAACAAGTTTTCTTGCATTGTGCTTTGTACAATGTATCGTCGAATTTAGCAATATTTTGAGATTTTTCATCCCTGTTTCCTTCATGAGATTTCATCCAAATATCTACGATCTAGGCAATATTTTGCGTTTTTTCCGCGTTTTCAAGCCTTTTCGGTTTATTAGCCATTAAAATCACGATAAATATGATGGAAACACGTAAATAATTGCAAATTAACCTTATATACAAAATTTTCAATCAACTATTTGAACCTCGTAAAATAGCGAGTTAGGTATTGATTAGGAGAGAATTTCTGTTTTCATAGAATGTTTCGACGTTTCTGTCGGATTAGAGCAGTTTTACGAGTAACTCTTCTCTCAGTAATATAAACGAAAATTCTGGAATATTTTAGTTAATTCAAAGAAAACAAATTGATTTTTATCATTTGAATTCGAAACAACGTTTTTTCATATGCCTTTTTTAATAATCGAAACAATACGCAACCTCGCTCTATGGTTTGATGTAAAAATCCTCGAATTTGGTATTATAGTGACTTTTTTTCACGTTTATAATGTAGAGTGATTTAAGGGAAAAATGTTCGAATATACTAATATTTTGATACGTACTTCTGGTTGTGATTTTATGTTGTAAAATACTATATGTGATTTGGCCTACAAATCTCAAATTTTCACATAATGCGTTTTTAAGGAAGTTTTCTTGCATTGTGCTTTGTACTTAAAATCATCGAATTTAGCAATATTTTGAGGTTCGTCATCTTATTTTTCTTAACGAAATTTAACCTAAATATCTACGATTTAGGCAACATTTTGCCGTTATCCGCGTTTTTAAAGGACTTTTCAGTTTATTGCCTTTAATTCATTAAATTTACAATAAAAAGGATGCAACACGTAATTAATTGCAAATTACCCTTAAATAGTTGATTTTCAATCAACTATTTGTACCTCGTTAAAATAGTGAGTCAGATATTGATTAGGAGATATTTTTAGTTTTTATTGCATATTTCGACGTTTCTGCTGGATTAGAGCGGTTTTTACGAGTACCTCTTCTTTCAGTAATACAAACGGAAATTCAGGAACATTTTAGATAATTTCTAATGAAAACACATTGATTATCATCATTTGAATTGGAAACAACGTTTTCATATGACTTTTTATGATCAAAATAATACGCAACCTCACTCTATTGTTTGAAGTAAAAATCCTCGAATTTGGTATTGAAGTGACTTTTTTCACGTTTTTCATTGTAGAGTGATTTTTACGTAAAAATATTCGAATTTACTAATATTTGATACTACTTTATGTTTGTCCCACTATATGTGATTAGGCCTACAAATCTCAGAACTTCACATAATATTGCGTTTTTAAAAAAGTTTTCTTGCATTGTGTCTTTGTACTTAATATCATTGAATTTAGTAATATTTTGAGGTTTTTCATCCTTGTTTACTTTATGAGATATAACCAAATATCAAACGATTGAAGCAATATTTTGTAGTTTTTCCGCGTTTTCAAGGCTTTTTCGGTTAACTGCCATTAATTCAATAAATATACGATAAATAAGCTGCAAACACGTAATTAACTGCAAATTAAAAGTAAATCACTTTTTTAAATCAACTATTTGTAACTCGGTAAACATAGTGAGCCAGATATTGTATTAGGAGAGATTTACTGTTTTTATTGCAATATTTTTGACGTTTCAGCCAGATTAGAGCGGTTTTACGAATTCAGTAATATAAACGGAAATTTAGGAACATTGTAGTTAATTCTAAAGAAAACACATTGATTTTTATTTATTTGAATTGAAAACATCGTTTTCATATGCCTTTTTTAATGATCAAAATAATACGCAACCACGCTCTATGATTTGAAGTAAAAATCTCGAATTTGGTATTATAGTGACTTTTTTCACGTTTTTTCATGTAGGGGTGATTTAAGGTAAAAATGTTCGATATACTAATATTTTGATACTACTTCACGTTGTCTCTCTATTTGTGATTTGGCCTACAAATCTCAGAATTTTCATATAATATTGCATTTTTAGCAAGTTTATCTTGCATTGTGCTTTGAACAATGTTGTACAAATTATCATCGAATTTAGTAATATTTTGAGGTTTTTCATCCGTGTTTCCGTTATGAGATTTAAACCAAATATCAACGATTTAGGCAATATTTTTACCGTTTTTCTACGTTTTCAAGCCTTTTCGGTATATTGCCATAATTCAATAAATTTACGATAAATATGATGCAAACAACTTAATTAATCACAATATAAATTAAATACCTTGATTTTAAATCAACTATTGTACCTCGTTAAAATAGTGAGTAAGATATTGATTAGGAGAGTTTCTGTTTTTATTGCATATTTCGACGTTTTAGCCAGATAAGAGCGGTTGTACGAATTCAGTAATATAAACGGAAATTCAGGAACATTTTAGTTAATACTAAAGAAAACACATTGATTTTTATCATTTGAATTGAAAACATCGTTTTCATATGCCTTATAATAATCAAAATAATACGCAACCTTGCTCTATGATTTGAATTAAAAATCCTCGAATTTGGTATTGTAGTGACTTTTTTTCAAGTTTGTCATGTAGGGTGATTTTAGGTCGTTTTCATCGTTTTTCATATGCTCTTTTTAATGATCAAAATAATACCTCGCTCTATGATTTGAAGTAAAAATCCTCGAATTTGGTATTATAGTGACTTTTTTTCACGTTTTTCATGTAGGGTGATTTTAGGTAAAAATGTTCGAGTGTACATATATTTTGATACTATTTCATGTCGTCTTACGATATGTAATTTAGTTTACAAAATCTCAGAATTTCGCATAATATTGCGTTTTTAAGCAAGTTTTCTTGCATTGTGCTTTGTACTTAATACCACCGAATTTAGTATATTTTGAAGTTTTCATCCTTGTTTCCTTTATGAGATTTATACCAAATATTTAGGATATATTTTGCTGTTTTTGTGCGTTTTCTAGCCTTTGCGGTTTATTGTCAATAATTCAATAAATTTACGAAAATATGATGCAAACACGTAATTAACTGCAAATTAAAATTAAATAACTGATTTTATACCGACTATTTGTACTTTGGTAAAATAGTGGAATAAGATATTGATTAGGAGAGATTTTCTGTTTTTATTGCATATTTCGACGTTTCAGCCAGATTAGAGCGGTTTTACGAATTCAGTAATATAAACGGAAATTAAGGAACATTTTAGTTAATTCTAAAGAAAACACATAGATTTTAATTATTGAACTGGATACAACGTTTTTCATATGCCTCTTTAATGATCAAAATAATACGCAACTCGCTCTATGATTTGAAGTAAAAATCCTCGAATTTGGTATTATAGAGACTTTTTTTCAAGTTTTTCATGTAAGGTGATTTTAGGTAAAAATGTTCGAAATTACTAATTCTTTATACTACTTTATATTGTCTCTCTCTATTGGTGATTTTGGCCTACAAATTCTCAGAATTTCACATAATATTGCGTTTTAAGCAAGTTTACTTGCATTGTTCCTTATTACATAAAATCATTCGAATTAGCAATATTTTGAGGTTTTTCATTCGTTGTTTCATTTACGAGATTTCATCCAAATATCAACGATTTAGGCCATATTTGGCCGTTTTTTCCACGTTTTCAATAGCATTTTCGATTCATTGCAATTAATTCAATAAATTTGCGATAAATATGATGATAACACGTAATGAATTGCAAATTACCCTTAAATACTTGAATTTTTAATCAACTATTTGTACCTCGTTAAAATAGTGAGTCCGATATTGATTAAGAGAGTATTTCTGTTTTATTGCGTATTTCGACGTTTCAGCCGGATAAGAGCAGTTTTACGAGTCCCACTTCTCTCAGTAATATAAACTGAAATTCAGGGAACATTTTAGTTAATTCTAAAGAAAACACATTGATTTTTATCATTTGAATTGGAACCAACGTTTTCATATGCCTTTTAATAATCAAAATAATACGCAACCACGATCTGTGGTTTGATGTAAAAATCATCGAATTTGGTATTAATAGTGACTTTTTTCACGGTTTTTCATGTTGGGGTGATTTAAGGTAAAAATGTTCGATATTATTAATATTTTGATACTACTTCATGTTGTCTCTCTATTTGTGATTTGGCCTACAAATCTCAGAATTTCACATAATATTGCATTTTTAGGCAAGTTTTCTTGCATTGTGCTTTGAACAATGTTGTACAAATTATCAATCGAATTTAGTAATATTTTGAGGTTTTCATCCTTGTTTCCGTTATGAGATTTAAACCAAAGATTTAGATTAAACCAAATATTATATATAAAAAGTTATTTCAATATTTTACCGTTTTCTACGTTTTCAAGCCTTTTCGGTATATTGTCATTAATTCAATAAAATTACGATAAATATGATGCAAACACGTAATTAATCGCAATATAAAATAAATACTTGATTTTAAATCAACTATTTGTACCTCGTTAAAATAGTGAGTAAGATGTTGATTAGGAGAGTTTGTTTTTATTGCATATTTCGACGTTTTAGCCAGATTAGAGCGGTTGTACGAATTCAGTAATATAAACGGAAATTCAGGAACATTTTAGTTATACTAAAGAAAAACACATTTATTTTTATCATTTGAATTGAAAACATCGTTTTCATATACCTTATTAATAATCAAAATAATATGCAGCCTTGCTCTATGATTTGAATTAAAATTCCTCGAATTTGGTATTGTAGTCACTTTTTTCAAGTTTGTCATGTAGGGTGATTTTAGGTAAAAATGTTCGAACTTACTAGTACTTTGATACTACTTCATGTTGTCTCTCTATTTGTGATTTGGCCTACAAATCTCAAAATTTCACATAATATTGCGTTTATAAGCAAGTTTTCTTGCATTGTGCTCTGTACGAATGTATCGTCGAATTTAGCAATATTTTGAGATTTTTCATTCCTGTTTCCTTCATGAGATTTCATCCAAATATCTACGATTTAGGCATATTTTTGCAGTTTTCCGCGTTTTCAAGTCTTTTCGGTTTATTGCCATTAAAATCACGATAAATATGATGGAAACACGTAAATAATTGCAAATTAACCTTAACTACAAGATTTTCAATCAACTATTTGAACTTCGTTAAAATAGTGAATTAGGTATTGATTAGGAGAGAATTTCTGTTTTCATTGCATATTTAGGCGTTTCTGTCGGATTAGAGCAGTTTTACGAGTAACTCTTCTCTCAGTAATATAAACGAAAATTCTGGAATATTTTAGTTCATTCTAAAGAAAACAAATTGATTTTTATCATTTGAATTGGAAATACGTTTTTCATACGCCTTTTTTAATAATCGAAAGAATACGCAACCTCGCTCTATGGTTTGATGTAAAAATCCTCGAATTTGGTACTATAGTGACTTTTTTTCACGTTTATCATGTAGAGTGATTTAAGGGAAAAATGTTCGAATTTACTAATATTTTTATACTACTTCTTGTTGTGATTTTATGTTGTGAAATACTATATGTGATTTGGACTACAAATCTCAAATTTTCACATAATATTGCGTTTTTAAGGAAGTTTTCTTGCATTGTGCTTTGTACTTAAAATCATCGAATTAAGCAATATTTTGAGGATTTTTCATCCTATTTTTCATTACGAGATTTAACCCAAATATCTACGATTTAGGCAACATTTTGCCGTTTTCCGCGTTTTAAAGACTTTTCGGTTTATTGCCTTTAATTCATTAAATTTACTATTGTGACGGTAAAGCGTTGGTGTTCGGCTGTTTCAAAAGCTGGGGGCAGGGACTCGTCACATCACAAAAAAAAGAGGAAATTTGTCCTTTCGTCTGTGGTAAGGTTGTGGGAAGACACACAAAACACAAGTATATAAACAATGAAATTTTAATTACTCTAGAAAACAAGACATGAATAAAGGCAATCTCATAAAATGCAGGACAAGTCAACAAACAAAACATGAATAATCACTGGCAAATGAAAAGTTACGCTAAGACAAGTAAGTTACAGTGATAGCAAATAAAATATGTGCGGTGCTGGGAATACTGGCTTCAAGCTGCCACCTCCCTTAGTACACGAAAGCCAAGGCTTAGTCTACTAGCGAGAGATGTCAACTCCAAGGAGCCACAAAGATATTCTGACGAGTCTGGCGTGCTGCTGCCCAGACGACGACTCGTGGTGGTGGCGGAGTGCAGGTGCGACGAGACACCAGCCAATCAGCAACAGGCAGGCAGAGGATGAGCAGTTTGCTGGTTTACGGCGGGCTGTAGCAGTGTCGGGGTGTGCAGGGTACCATTTGCTTCCTGGACAAACGTTTGGCGATACTGTGGACGTATCTTCTATATAGTATCTTGTATGTTACGACGTAATGATGTAGGGGAAGAGCAGGCTCAATCTCTCTTGAAAGAGATTATCGTCACACTATAAATATGAATCAAACACGTAATTAATTGCAAATTACCCTTAAATACTTGATTTTCAATCAACTATTTGTACCTCGCTGAAATAGTGAGTCAGATATTGATTAGGAGGGATTTTTGTTTTTATTGCATATTTCGACGTTTTCTGCCGGATTAGAGCGGTTTTTTACGAGTACCTCTTCTTTTAATAATATAAACGGAAATTCAGGATCATTTTAATTAATTCGAATGAAAACACATTGATTATCATCATTTAAATTGGAAACAACGTTTTCATATGACTTTTTTTATGATCAAAATTATACGCAATCTCGCTCTTTGATTTGAAGTAAAAATCTTCGAATTTGGTATTATAGTCACTGTTTTCACGTTTTTCATGTACAGTGATTTTAGGAAAAAATGTTCGAATATACTTATATATTGATACTACTTCATGTTGTCCCACTATATGTGATTTGGCCTTCAAATCTCAGAACTTCACATAATATTGCGTTGTAAGCAAGTTTTCTTGCATTGTACTTTGTACTTAATATCATCGAATTTAGTAATATTTTTAGGTTTTTTTATCCTTGTTCCCTTTATGAGATTTAAACCAAATATGAACGATTTAGGCCACATTTGCCCGTTTTTCCACGTTTTCAAGCCTTTTCGGTTTATTGCCATTAATTCAATAAATATACGATAAATATGATGCAAACACATAATTAAATTGCAAATTAAAATTAAATAACTTATTGTGAGTCAACTATTTGTTCCTCGGTAAAATAGTGAGTAAGCTATTGATTAGAAGAGATTTTCTGTTTTTAAAGCATATTTCGACGTTTCAGGCAGATTAGAGCGGTTTTACGAATTCAGTAATATAAAACGGAAATTCAGGAAAATTTTCGTTAATTCTAAAGAAAATACATTCATTTTTACCATATGAATTGGAAACAACGTTTTCATATGCCTTTTTAATAATCAAAACAATACGCAACCTCGCTCTATGGTTTTTTCTTGCTCTCAGCATGTATTTGCAGTTTGAAATTACTACTTTTTATACCGAACATATGCCAATTACTATAAGCGGCGATGGATCACATTTTGCCCAAACCCTCCCCGCAGTTTTCAAAATATCCCAAACATCCCAAATTCGACCCATGAGGCATAATTTGGAACCAATTTCTGGCCTCTCTGCTTGTATTCGCAGTTTGAAATTACGGCTTTTTACACCGATAAGGCTTTTTACACCTTTTTACACGGCTTTTTATACCGAAAATATGCCAATTACTGTGAGCGGCGATGCGTCAAATTTTGCCCCCCCCCCCATTGCAGTTTTCAAAATATCCCAAACATACAAAATTCAACGCTTGATCAATAATTTGGAGCCAAATTCTGGCTCTCTGCACGTATTCGCAGTTTGAAATTACGATATTTTACACCGAAAATATGCCAATTACTGAGAGAGGCGATGGGACACAATTTGCCCAAACCCTCCCTGCAGTTTTCAAAATATCCCAAACATCCCAAGTTCGACCCTTGAGCCATATTTTGGAGCCAAATTCTGGCTTTCAGCACGTATTCGCAGTTTGAAATTACGAATTTTTTATACCGAAAATATGCCAATTACTGGGAGAGGCTATGGGTCAAATTTTGCCCAAACCCTCCCTGCAGTTTTTAAAATATCCCAAACATCCAAAATTCGACCATTGAGCCATATTTTGGAGTCTTAATTCTGCCTTTCTGCTCGTATTCGCAGTGTGAAATTACGACTTTTTAAACCGAAAATATGCAAATTACTGAAAGCGGCGATGTATAACATTTTGACCCAACCCCTCCCTGCAGTTTTCAAAATATTCCAAACCTCCCAAATTCGACGCTGGAGCCATATTTTGGAGCCAAATTCTGGCTCTCTGCACGTATTCGAAGTTTGAAATTACGACTTTTTATTCCGAAAATATGCCGATTACTGAGAGCAGCGGTGGGTCACATTTTGCCCAAACTTCTCTGCAGTTTTCAAAAAATCCCAAACATTCCAAATTCGACCCTTGAACCATATTTTGAAGCCAAATTCTAGCTCTCTGCACGGCTTCGCAGTTTGAAATTACGACTTTTTATACCGAAATAATGCCAATTACTGAAAGCAGCGATGGATCATATTTTGCACAAACCATCCTTGTAGTTTTCAAAATATCCCAAATATCCAAAATTCAACCCTTGAGTCATATTTTGGAGCCAAATTCTGGCTCTCTGCAGGTATTCGCAGTTTGAAATTACGCCTTTTTTTACCGAAAATATGGCAATTACTGTAAGCGGCGATGGATCACAATTTGCCCAAACCCTCCCTGCAGTTTTCAAAATATCGCAAACATCCCAAATTCGACGCTAGAGCCATTTTTTGAAGCTAAATTATGGCTCTCTGCACGTATTAGCAGTTTGAAATTTCGATCTTTATACCGAAATAATGCCAATTACTGTGAGCAACGAAGGGTCACATTTTGCCCAAAAACCCCTGCAGTTTTTCAAAATATCCCAAACATCCAAAATTGCACCCTTGAGCTATATTATAGAGCCAATTCTGGCTCTCTGCACCTATTTGCAGTTTTAAATTAGGAATTTTTATACCGAAAATATGCCAATTACTGAAAGCGACGATTATCACATTTTGCCCAAACTCTCTCTGTAATTTTTAAATTTTCCCAAACATCCCAAATTCGACCCTTGAGCCATATTTTGGAGCCAAATTCTGGCTCTCTGCGCGTATTCGTAGTTGAAAATACGAATTTTTATACCGAAAATATGCCAATTACGGAAAGCGGCGATGGATCACATTCTGGTCAAACCCTCCCTGCAGTTTTCAAAATATCCCAAACATCCCAAATTCGGACGCTTGAGCCATATTTGGAGCCAAATTCTGGCTCTCTGCACGTATGCGCAGTTTGAAATTACGACTTTTCATACCGAAAATATGCCAATTACTGATAGCGGCGATGAATCACATTTTGCCCAAGCCCTTCCTGCAGTTTTCAAAATATTCCAAACATCCCAAATTCGACACTTAAGTCTTATTTTGGAGCCAAATTCTGGCTTTCTGAACGTATTCGCAGTTTGAAATTACGATTTTTATACTGAAAATATACCAATTACCGAAACCAGCGATGGGTCATGATTTGCCCAAACACCCCTGCAGTTTGCAAAATATCCCAAACATCTCAAATTCGAACTTTGAGCCATATTTTGGAGCCAAATTTTGGCTTTCTGCACTTATTCGCAGTTTGAAATTACGACTTTTCATACCGAAAATATGCCAATTACTGAGTCCGGCGATGGGTAACATTTTGCCCAAACCCTCCCTGCAGTTTTCAAAATATCCCAAACATCTCCAAATTCAAGGATTGAACCATATTTTGGAGCCAAATTTCGGCTCTCTGCACGTATTAGCAGTTTGAAATTACAACTTTTTATGCCGAAAATATGCCAATTACTAAGAGCGGCGATGGATCACATTGGGCCCAAACCCTCCCTGCAGTTTTCAATATATCCCAAACATCCTAAATTCGACCCTTGAACCATATTTTGGAGCCAAATTCTGGCTCTCTGCACATATTTGCAGGTTGAAATTACGAAATTTTATACCAAAAATATGCCAATTACTAAGAGCGGCGATGGGTCACATTTTGCGAAAACCTCCCCTGCAGTTTCAAAATGTCCCAAACATCCCAAATTCGACCCTTGAGCTATATTTTTAAGCCAAATTCTGGCTGTCTGCACGTATTCGCAGTTTGAAATTACGACTTTTTATACCGAAAAAATGCCAATTACTGAGAGCGACGATGGATCACATTTTGCCCAACCCTCCTTGCAGTTTTTAAAATATCCAAAACATCCAAAAGTCGACGCTTGAGCTATATTTTGAAGCCAAATTCTGGCTCTCTGCGCGTATTCGATGTTTCAAATTACGACTTTTATACCGAAAATATGCCAATTACTGAAAGCAGCGATGGATCACATTTTGCCTAAACCCTCCCTGCAGTTTTGAAAATATAAAAAAAAAACAAATTTGACGTTTGAGCCATATTTTTGACATAAATTCTGGCTCTTTGCCCGTATTCGCAGTTTGAAATTACGACTTTTTATACAGAAAATATGCCAATTACTGAAAGCTGCGATGGGTCACATTTTGCCCCCCCCCCCCTGCAGCTTTAAAAATATCCCAAACATCTCAAATTCGACGCTTGTGCCATAGTTTGGAGCCAAATTCTGGCTCTCTGCACGTATTCGCAATTGGAAATTACGACTTTTTATACCGAAAAAATGCCACTTACTGAGAGCAGCGTTGGATCACATTTTGCCCAAACCCTCCTTGCAGTTTTCAAAATATCCCAAACATCCAAATTCCACCCTTGAGCCATATTTTGGAGCTAAGTTCTTGCTCTCTGTACATATCTGCAGGTTGAAATTACGACATTTTATACCGAAAATATGCCAATTACTGAGAGCGGCGATGAATCACATTTTGCCCAAACCCTCCCTGCAGTTATCAAAATATGCCAAACATCCCAAATTTGACGCATGAGCCATATTTTGGAGATAAATTCTGGCTCTTTGCACGTTTTCGCAGTTTGAAATTACGACGTTTTATACCGAAAAAATGACAATTACTGAGAGCGGCGATGGATCACATTTTGCCCAAACCCTTCCTGCAGTTTTCATAATATCCAAAACATCCAAAAGTCGAGGCTTGAGCCATATTTTGAAGCCAAATTCTGGCTCTCTGCACGTATTCGCAGTTTGAAATTACGACTTTTTTATACCGAAAATATGAAAATTACTGAGAGCGGCGATAGATGACATTTTGCCCAAACCCTCCCTGCAGTTTTCAAAATATCCCAAACATAACAAATTCGACGCTTGAGCCATATTTTTGGATGCAGAGGCTTAAAAAAAGATGCAGAGGCTCAAAAGAGGGATGCAGAGGCTTAAGTGAGTGATGCAAAGGCTCAAAAGAGGGATGCAGAGGCTTAAGAGGGTGATGCAGAGGCTTAGGAAAGTGTTGCATAGGCTCAAAAGAGGGATGCAGAGGCTTAAGAGGGTGATGCTGAGGCTTTAGAGAGTGATGCAGAGGCTCAAGAGAGGGATGCAAAGGGCTCAAGAGAGTGATGCAGAGACTCAAAAGAGTGATTCATAGGCTTACGAGAGTGATGCAGAGGCTTAAGAGAGTGATGCAGAGGCTTAAGAGAGGGATACAGAGGATGAAGAGAGTGATGCAGAGGCTCAAGAGAGGGATTCAGAGGCTCAAGAGAGGGATTCAAAGACTCAACAGAGTTATGCAGAGGCTCAAGAGAGGGATGCAGAGGCTTACGAGAGTGATGCAGAGGCTTAAGAGAGTGATGCAGAGGCTTAGGAGAGGGGTGCAAAGGCTGAAGAGAGTGATGCAGACGCTGAAGAGAGAGTTGCAGAGGCTAATGAGAGTGATGCAGAGGCTCAAGAGAGTGACGCAGAGGCTCAAGAGAGCGATGCAGAGGCTCAAGAGAGTGATGCAGAGGCTCAAGAGAGTGATGCAGAGGCTCAAGAGTGTGATGCAGAGGCTCAAAAGAGTGATGCAGAGGCCCAAGACAGTGATGCATTACCTATCTTACCTAACTTACCTGACTTAACCTAACTTATCCTGCTTAACCTAACTTGCCTACCTTACATAACTTAACCTGCTTAACCTAACTTACCTACCCTACCTAACTTAACCTGCTTAACCTAACTTACCTTACCTTACCTAACTTAATCTGCTTAACCTAACTTACATAACTTAACCTAAGCAAACCTGTTTAACCTAACTTACCTTACCTTTACCTGTCTTACCTAACTTAACCTAACTTACCTACCTAACATAACTTAACCTGCTTAACCTAACTTACCTTACCTTACCTATCTTACCTAACTTACCTAACTTAATCTTACATTCCCAAACTGATGTATCCTAACTTATCTAGTCCAACCAGACAATGATCTAACTTACATAATTATTCCTGCTTGTCTTTTGTGTTTCGGTAATCATTGTCTCATATTCATTTACTCATTTCAAGGGTTAATTTCTCAAATGGACATTTTTGCATTTCAAGTGTTATTTGTTTAAGATTTGGTGTTTAACCATTTCAAAGGATTTTTGTTATATATGGGAATTTACTCGTTTCAAGGGTTAATTTCTCAATTGATCATTTTTGCAGATCAAGGGTTATTTTTTAAAGTTCATCAAGTTGCTCATAAGTTTAATTTATTATGTTTGTTATCATTTATTCTTATTTCCCAACCCCTTAACCTAACCTCTCCTAATCTTAGTGTATTTAGTAGGTTCTATCATATTTTCTTATTCCCCAACCCTTTAACCTAACCTTTCAGATGTAGGAAAAGAAGAAAAAGAAGGAAAGGAGGTTAAGTGGGATGGTGGGTTTGGGTAAAATATACAAAGGAGAAACAAAACTACATCTGAAAGGTTATGAAAAGGATAATATATTCAACAAATACGTCAAAAACACAATAAACTACATCTGAAAGGTTAGGTCAAAGGGTTGGGGAATAAGAACATATTATAGAACCTACTAAATACACTAAGATTAGAAGAGGTTAGGTTAAGGGGTTGGGGAATAAGAATAAATGATAACAAACATAATAAATACAACTTATGAGCAACTTGATGAACTTTAACAAATAACCCTTGATCTGCAAAAATGACCATTTGAGAAATTAACCCTTGAAATGAGTAAATGAATATGAGACAATGATTGACGAAACACAAAAAGAAGAGCAGGAATAATTATGTAAGTTAGATCATTGTCTGGTTGGACTAGATAAGTTAGGATACATCAGTTTGGGAATGTAAGATTAAGTTAGGTAAGTTAGGTAAGATAGGTAAGGTAATGTAAGTTAGGTTAAGCAGGTTAAGTTATGTAAGGTAGGTAAGTTAGGTTAAGTTAGGTAAGTTAGGTAAGATAGGTAAAGGTAAGGTAAGTTAGGTTAAGCAGGTTAGGTTAGGTTAAGTTATGTAAGTTATTAGGCAGGTCACCAGCAACACACTGGCAGAGGTCTCCAGCAACACACTGGCAGAGGTCTCCAGCAACACGCTGGCAGAGGTCTCCAGCAACACACTGGCAGGGGTCTCCAGCAACACACTGGCAGAGGTCTCCAGCAACACACTGGCAGAGGTCTCCAGCAACACGCTGGCAGAGGTCTCCAGCAACACACTGGCAGGGGTCTCCAGCAACACACTGGCAGAGGTCTCCAGCAACACACTGGCAGAGGTCTCCAGCAGCACGCTGGCAGAGGTCTCCAGCAACACACTGGCAGAGGTCTCCAGCAACACGCTGGCAGAGGTCTCCAGCAACACACTGGCAGGGGTCTCCAACAACACACTGGCAGAGGTCTCCAGCAACACACTGGCAGAGGTCTCCAGCAACACGCTGGCAGAGGTCTCCAGCAACACACTGGCAGGGGTCTCCAGCAACACACTGGCAGAGGTCTCCAGCAACACACTGGCAGATGTCTCCAGCAACACACTGGCATGGGTCTCCAGCAACACACTGGCAGGGGTCTCCAGCAACACACTGGCAGGGGTCTCCAGCAACACACTGGCAGGGGTCTCCAGCAACACACTGGCAGAGGTCTCCAGCAACACACTGGCAGGGGTCTCCAGCAACACACTGGCAGGGGTCTCCAGCTACACACTGGCAGGGGTCTCCAGCAACACACTGGCAGGGGTCTCCAGCAACACACTGGCAGAGGTCTCCAGCAACACACTGGCAGGGGTCTCCAGCAACACACTGGCAGAGGTCTCCAGCAACACACTGGCAGGGGTCTCCAGCAACACACTGGCATGGGTCTCCAGCAACACACTGGCAGAGGTCTCCTGCAACACTGGCAGACTTCTCCAGCAACACACTGGCAGGGGTCTCCAGCAACACACTGGCAGAGGTCTCCAGCAACACACTGGCAGGGGTCTCCAGCAATACACTGGCAGAGGTCTCCAGCAATACACTGGCAGGGGTCTCCAGCAACACACTGGCATGCTTCTCCAGCAACACACTGGCAGAGGTCTCCAGCAACACACTGACAGAGGTCTCCAGCAACACACTGGCAGGGGTCTCCAGCAACACACTGGCAGGGGTCTCCAGCAACACACTGGCAGGGGTCTCCAGCAACACACTGGCATGGGTCTCCAGCAACACACTGGCAGAGGTCTCCTGCAACACTGGCAGGGGTCTCCAGCAACACGCTGACAGGGATCTCCAGCAACACACTGGCAGAGGTCTCCAGCAACACACTGGCAGGGGTCTCCAGCAACACACTGGCAGGGGTCTCCAGCAACACACTGGCAGTGGTCTCCAGCAACACACTGGCAAGGGTCTCCAGCAACACACTGGCAGGGGTCTTTCACGCTTTACCCGACGCTGTATCCGACGTTTACCCGACGGTTTACCCGACTCTTTACCCTGACAGTTTACCCGACGTGTTTAATTTACAGTTTACACGTCAGTTATCATGAGAACAGATTTTCGACTATTTTATTTTATTTATTCGACTTACACGACGGGTAAACCCCGTCGGGTTTACCTGTCGGGTTTACCCGTTTTTTCACGGGTAAAAATTATCCGACGATTTACCCGACGATTTACCCGACGATTTATCCGACGATTTATCCGGCGATTTATCCGGCGATTTATCCTGCGATTTACCCGACGATTTACCCGACGACTTACCCGACGATTTACCCTACGACTTACCCGACGATTTACGATCCATTCGGCGTTTTATTAATTCATTTTTATTTATTCATTTTTATTTATTTTATTTTTATTTTTTAATTTTTTATTTATTTTATAGACATATTTATATACATATAATAATATATGTATGTAAATATATATTTACATATATATATACATTACATTAGATATACAGATTTCATTAGATATTACATTACATTACATTACATTAGATATTAGGTTAGAGACATTAGATATAGACATATTATTTATTTTATTATATAGACATTATATACATTACACATACATTATATACATTACATTACATATACATATTACATTATATACATTACATATATATATATATATATATATATATATATATATATATATATACATTACATTAGACATACAGATTACATTAGATATTACATTACATTACATTAGATATTAGATTACAGACATTAGATATAGACATATTATTTATTTTATTATATAGACATTATACATATATATTACATTAGATATACATTACATTAGATATACATTACATTAGATATACAGATTACATTAGATATACACATTACATTAGTTATTACATTAAATTACATTACATTAGATATTAGATTACAGACATTAGATATAGACATATTATTTATTTTATTATATAGACACGACCTGACCCGACACGACCTGACCTCGCCTTACCTAATCTAACTCGGGTCCAGGTGTGGGTCCGTGGGCCCCCGGACTTCCACCCTTCCCCACATCCCAGGGTCAGGTCAGGTCAGGTCAAGTTTTAGCTACCCAGAGACCTCACAGTCGAGATGGACGGACGCAGCTACAGGACGGGACACACACAAATCTGTGCCCTGTAGTTACACCGTTTTGACAGACTCGAACACACGTCAGTTCTCATGAGAACATATTCCCATCCGACTAGGCCATTCTGGGGTCGCCAAGTTTTCCAAAGCTGGTTCTTATATTTATATTGAGTAATTTGGTAACATGTCGTCGGTGGTTTAATGCTCCAATATTCCACCTGAACAAAATGTATATTTGGCTGCAACAGTTACCTTTGATACGTTTGAGTAAATAATATCTGTAATTATTGTATTTGGGCGTTAATAAACAGGGTAAAGCTCCGACGTAAATTTGCCTGGCGTGGATGGGTTTTTGTTTGGGTTATTTGGGGAGGAGGAGGAGGATGACGTCTTGACTGGAAGCTGAAGGGGGAGTGTGAAGCCCAGAAGGAGACCAACACGTTGATAACTTAGACAATATTGAGGGCATTTTTCGACATTTAAATTAATATACACAGAAGCAAAATTTAAAGAGAGAAACTCGAGTGTTTTTTTGACTCATGAAGGTTAATAATTTACTAACTTTTATGGTACTGAAAGGGACTATTTTCACTTTGTGAGAGAAGTTGTAGGAATTGTGGTAAGCTATTAGTTAGAAAAAAAAGGGCAATCAACATTGTAAGAGTTTTTTCTCCTTATCTGCAGAGTAGGAGTGAGGACAGCTAATTTATACAAACAGGCTGTTGCCGTTCTCTCGTTGTCTCTCTCTCTCATCTTCCTCTCTTCTGTTCTCTTTCTGACTTTGTATGTTATGCCTGTTTCTTTCTCTGTATTTCTGCCTCTCTCGCTATCCCATGATACCAGTTCACAACATGCTGACTAACTCCTGGCTACCAATTTATTGCTAGGTGAACAGATGCATTTAATGAGAGGAAATGGGGTCCGTCTAATTACCACAAGCTACCACAAACTACACAAACTTCAGAAAGCTTCCTGGCAATACGTTAGTAATGAATAAATATGATATATTAAGTTAGGCTGACCTAACCTAACCTAACCTAATCTATCCTAACCTATCCTAACCTAACCTAACCTAACCTAACCTAACCTAACTTAACCAAACCTCACCTAACCTAACCGAAGCTTGGATCGTCGACTTCATTTGGCGTCACCAGCTTTTTATTTTCGTCTAATTTCTTTATATAAGATACTTTTTCAGATTAAAATTATGTTTTTTCGTGATGTACATTCAGCACCAACATTTTAATGAGTAAATATATCATATTTATTCATTACTAACGTATTGCCAGGAAGCTTTCTGAAGTTTGTGTAGTTAGTGGTAGCTTGTGGTAATTAGACGGACCGAGGAAATGTGCCCAAACATTTTATGTCGTGAACGGCTTAGTAGGTCCAATTACTACCCTACCCCACGATACAACCCCACAACATGCTGACTAAGTACTGGGTTCATATTTACTGCTAGGTGAACAGATGCATTAGGTGAGAGGAAATGTGCCCAAGCCATTTCTGCAGCCACTGGTAATCGAACCTAGAATTCCGGATTTTGAGTCAACAATGAACACGTAAAACTTTCATATATGTCTCAGTTTGAGTATATGTGTGCTTGTGTGGCTTACTCTCTCTGTCTCCATGTCTTCCTCTCTCTATACATATCTTTCTCTTTATCTCATTATATATCATAAAACAGTTAAACTTCGATATTTCTGGTACGTACAGACTCTATCAGGAATAAATGTGGTTCACAAGGATTCTCTCACACATGTTACTGGAACACAGATACTATCACCTTCATATGTCAGTCATGGTTTAGGTAATGACATCTAACCTGACGCAACCTGACCTGACGCAACCTGACCTGACGCAACCTGACCTGATACAACCTGACCTGACACTACCTGACCTGACGGAACCTGACCTGATGCAACCTGACCGGACGCTACCTGACCTGACTCAACCTGATCTGACGCAACCTGACCTGACGCTACCTGACCTGACGCAACCTGACTTGACGCCACCTAACCTGACGCAACCTGACCTGACCTGACGCTACCTGCCCTGACGCTACCTGACCTGACGCAACCTGACCTGACGCAACCTGACCTGACGCAACTTAACCTGAACCTATCTGACCTGACGCAACCTGACCTGACGCAACCTAACCTGACGCAACCTGACCTGACGCAACCTGACCTGACGCAACCTGACCTGACGCAACCTAACCTGACGCAACCAGACCTGACCTGACGCTACCTGACCTGACGCAACCTGACCTGACACAACCTGACCTGACGCAACCTTACCTGACGCAACCTGACCTGATGGTACCTGACCTGACGCAACCTGACCTGATACAACTTGACCTGACACAACCTGACCTGACGCAACCTGATCTGACGCTACCTGACCTGACTCAACCTGACCTGACACAACCTGACCTGACCTGACCTTCAGTAATTGGCCTATTTTCTGTATAAAAAGTCGTAATTTCAAACTGCGAATACGTGCAGAGAGCCAGAATTTGGATCCAAAATATGGGTCAAGTGTAGAATTTGGGATGTTTGGGATATTTGGAAAATAGCAGGGAGGGTTAGGGCAAAATGTGATCCATCGCTGCATTCAAGAAATTGGCACATTTTCGGTATAAAAAGTCGTAATTTCAAACTGCGAATACGTGCAGAGAGCCAGAATTTGGCTCCAAAATATGGCTCAAGCGTCGAATTTGGGATGTTTATAATATATTGAAAGCTGCAGGGGGGTTTTGGCAAAATGTGACCCATCGCCTCTCTCAGTAATTGGCATATTTTTGGTAAAAAAATTCGTATATTCAAACTGCGAATACGTGCAGAGGGCCAGAATTTGTCTGCAAAATAGGGCTCAAGCGTCGAATTTGGGATGTTTGGGATATTTTAAGAACTAAAGGGAGGGTTTGGGCAAAATGTGATACATCGCAGCTTTCAGTAATTGGAACATTTTCGGTATAAAAATTCGAAATTTCAAACTGTGAATACGTGCAGAGAGCCAGAATTTGGCTCTAAAATATGGCTCAAGGGTCAAATTTGGGATGTTTGGGATATTTTGAAAACTGCAGGGGGGGTTTGGGCAAAATGTGACCCATCGCCGCTCTCAGTAATTGACATATTTTCGGTATAAAATATCGTAAATTAAAACTACTAACACGTGCAGAGAGCCAGAATTTGGCTCCAAAATATTGCTCAAGCGTCGAATTTGGGATGTTTGGGATATTTTGAAAACTGCAGGGGGGGGGGTTTGGCAAAATTTGACCCATCGCAGCTTTCAGTAATTGGCATATTTTCAGTATTAAAAGTAGTAATTACAAACAGCGAATACGTGCAGTGAGCCAGAATTTGACTCCAAAATATGGCTTAAGCGTCGAATTTAGAATGTTTGGGATATTTTGAAAAATGGAGGGGGGTTTGGGCAAAATGTGACCTATTGCTGCTCCCAGTTATTGGCTTATTTTCGGAAAAAAATCGTAATTTAAAACTTCGAATAAGTGCAGAGAGCAAGAATTTGGCTCCAAAATATGGCTCAAGTGTCGAATTTGGATGTTTGGGATATTTTGAAAACTGCAGGGGGGTTTGGGCAAAATGTGTTCCATCGCCGCTCTCAGTAATTGGCATATTGATCTTCTCGAGATGTGATCTTCTGGTGATGTGATCTTCTGGAGATGTGATCTTCTGGTGATATGATCTTTTGGAAATTTGATCTTCTCGAGATGTGATCTTCTCGAGATGTGATCTTCTCGAGATATGATCTTCTGGTGATGTGATCTTCTGGAGATGTGATAATCTGGAGATGTGATCTTCTGGTGATGTGATCTTCCAAGGATGTGATCTTCTGGGGATGTGATTCTCTGGGGATGTGATCTTCTGGGGATGTGATCTTTTGGTGATGTGATCTTCTCGAGATGTGATTTTTAGAGATGTGATTTTCTCGAGATGTGATCTTCTGCTGATGTGATCATCGGGAGGAGTGATCTTTTCGAGATGTGATCAACTGGTGATGTGATCTTCTGGAGATGTGATCTTCTGGTGATGTGATCTTCTGGAGATGTGATCTTCTGGAGATGTGATGTTCCCGAGATGTGATATTCTGGAGATGTGATCTTCTGGTGATGTGATCTTCTGGAGATGTGATCTTCTGGAGATGTGATGTTCCCGAGATGTGATATTCTGGAGATGTGATCTTCTGGAGATGTGATCATCTGTAGATGTGATGTTCTGGAGACGTGATCTTCTGGAGACGGGATTTTCTAGAGATGTGATCTTCTCGAGATGTGATCATCTGGAGATGTGATCTTCCTCTGGAGATGTGATCTTCTGGAGATGTGATCTTCTGAACATGTGATCTTCTTTAGATTTGATCTTCTGGAGATGTGATCTTCTGGAGATGTGATCTGGAGATGTGATCTTCTCGAGATGTGATTTTCCGTAGATGTGATCTTCTGGCGATGTGATCTTCTAGAGATATGATCTTCTCGAGATGTGATCTTCTGGAGATGTGATCCTTTGGGGATGTGATCTTCTCGAGATGTGATTTTCTCGAGATGTGATCTTCTCGAGATGTGATCTTCTGGAGATTTGATCTTCTGGTGATGTGATCTCGAGATGTGATCTTCTGGAGATGTGATCTTCTGGAGATGTGATCATATCGAGATGTGATCTTCTCGAGATGTGACTTTCTGGAGATGTGATCTTCTGGTGATGTGATCTTCTGGAGATGTGATCTTCTCGAGAAGCGATTTTCTCGAGATGTGATCTTCTCGAGATGTGTTCTTCTCGAGATGTGATCTTCTCGAGATGTGATCTTCTGGTGATGTGATCTTCTCAAGATGTGATCTTCTCGAGATGTGATCTCGATATGTGATCTTCTTGAGATATGATCTTCTGAAGATGTGATCTTCTGGAGATGTGATCTTCTGGTGATGTGATCTTCTGGTGATGTGATCTTCTGGTGATGTGATCTTCTGGAGATGTTATCTTTTAGAGATGTGATCTTCTGGGAATGTGATCTTCTGGAGATGTGATCTTCTCGAGATGTGATCTTCTGGAGATGTGATCTTCTGGTGATGTGATCTTCTGGTGATGTGATCTTCTGGAGATGTTATCTTCTGGAGATGTGATTCTCTGGGAATGTGATCTTCTGGTAATGTGATCTTCTGGAGATGTGATCTTCTGGGAATGTGATCTTCTGGAGATGCGATTTTCTCGAGATGTGACCTTCTCGAGATGTGATCTTCTCGAGATGTGATCTTCTCGAGATGAGATCTTCCTGTGATGTGATCTTCTCGAGATGTGATCTTCTGGAGATGTGATCTTCCTCTGGAGATGTGATCTTCTGGAGATGTGATCTTCTGGAGATGTGATCTTCTGGCGATGTGATCTTCTAGAGATATGATCTTCTCAAGATGTGATCTTCTGGAGATGTGATCCTTTGGGGGATGTGATCTTCTCGAGATGTGATCTTCTGGAGATGTGATCTTCTGGGGATGTGATCTTCTCGAGATGTGATCTTCTGGTGATGTGATCTTCTGGAGATGTGGTCTTCTGGAGATGTGATCATCTCGAGATGTGATCTTCTCGAGATGTGATCTTCTGGAGATTTGATCTTCTGGTGATGTGATCTTCTCGATATGTGATCTTCTCGAGATGTGACTTTCTGGAGATGTGATCTTCTGGTGATGTGATCTTCTGGAGATGTGATCTTCTCGAGAAGCGATCTTCTCGAGATGTGATCTTCTCGAGATGTGTTCTTCTCGAGATGTGATCTTCTCGAGATGTGATCTTCTCAAGATGTGATCTTCTCAAGATGTGATCTTCTCGAGATGTGATCTCGAGATGTGATCTTCTTGAGATGTGATCTTCTGAAGATGTGATCTTCTGGAGATGTGATCTTCTGGTGATGTGATCTTCTCGTGATGTGATCTTCTGGTGATGTGATCTTCTGGAGATGTGATCTTCTCGAGATGTGATCTTCTGGAGATGTGATCTTCTGGTGATGTGATCTTCTGGTGATGTGATCTTCTGGTGATGTGATCTTCTGGAGATGTTATCTTCTGGAGATGTGATCTTCTGGGAATGTGATCTTCTGGAGATGCGATCTTCTCGAAATGTGATCTTCTCGAGATGTGATCTTCTCGAGATGTGATCTTCCTGTGATGTGATCTTCTCGAGATGTGATCTTCTCGAAATGTGATCTTCTCGAGATGTGATCTTCCTGTGATGTGATCTTCTCGAAATGTGATCTTCTCGAGATGTGATCTTCCTGTGATGTGATCTTCTCGAGATGTGATCTTCTCGAAATGTGATCTTCTCGAGATGTGATCTTCTCGAAATGTGATCTTCTCGAGATGTGATCTTCTCGAGATGTGATCTTCCTTTGATGTGATCTTCTCGAGATGTGATCTTCTCGAAATGTGATCTTCTCGAGATGTAATCTTCCTGTGATGTGATCTTCTCGAAATGTGATATTCTCGAGATGTGATCTTCCTGTGATGTGATCTTCTCGAGATGTGATCTTCTCGAGATGTGATCTTCTCGTGATGTGATCTTCCCGTGATGTGATCTTCTCGAGATGTGATCTTCTCGAGATGTGATCTTCCTCTGGAGATAGTGGCCTACTCCTATTACATCGCAATTTACGTAATCGAGCAATACGTTAAAAATGTGACAAACAAATTAGTTAAAATTAAAGCACCATAATATTGATGTTTTCTTTTCATCGACCCTTGGTGTGGTGTTCACTATCCTTAGCGTAGTGTTCACTATCCTTAGTGTTATGTTCACTATCCTTGGCGTGGTGTTCACTTTCCTTAGTGTGGTGCTCACTATCCTTAGAATAATGTTCACTATCCTTGGCGTGGTGTTCACTATCCTTGACGTGGTGTTCACTACTCTCTGGCGTGTTGTTCACTATCCTTGGCGTTGTGTTCACTATCCTTGACGTGGGGTTCTCTACCCTCTGGCGTGTTGTTCACTATCCCTAGCGTAGTGTTCACTATCCTTGGCGTGGTGTTCACTATACTTAGCGTAGTGTTCACTATCCTTGGCGTGGTGTTCACTATCCTTAGCTTGGTGTTCACTACCCTTGGTGTGGTGTTCACTATCCTTAGCGTAGTGTTTACTATCCTTGGCGTGGTGTTCACTATCCTTGGCGTGGTGTTCACTACCCCTGGTGTGGTGTTCACTATCCTTGGCGTGGTGTTCAATATCCTTGGCGTGGTGTTCACTATCCTTGGCGTGGTGTTTATTATCCTTGGCGTGGTGCTCACTATCCTTGGCGTGGTGTTCACTATCCTTGGCGTGGTGTTCACTACCCTTAGAGTGGTGTTCACTACCCTTGGTGTGGTGTTCACTATCCTTAGCATAGTGTTTACTATCCTTGGCGTGGTGTTCACTATCCTTGGCGTGGTGTTCACTACCCCTGGTGTGGTGTTCACTATCCTTGCCGTAGTGTTCACTATCCTTGTGTGGTGTTCACAATCCTTGGCGTGATGTTCACTAACCTTGGCGTGGTGTTCACTGAACTTGGCGTAGTGTTCACTATCCTTCGAGTGGTGTTTACTATCCATGGCGTGGTGTTCACTGAACTAGGCCTGGTGTTCACTATCCTTAGCGTGGTGTTCACTATCCTTGGAGTTGTGTTTGCTATCCAAGGCGTGGTGTTCACTATCCATGGCGTGGTGTTCACTATCCTTAGCGTAGTGTTCACTATCCTTAGCGTGGTGTTCACAACCCTTAGCGTGATGTTCACTGAACTTGCCGTGGTGTTCACTACCCATGGCATGGTGTTCACTACCCATGGCGTGGTGTTCACTACCCTTGGCGTGGTGATCACTACCCTTGGCATGTTCTTCACTACCCTTGACGTGGTGTTCACTACCCTTGCCATCATGTTTACTACCCTTGCCATCATGTTTACTACCCTTGGCGTGGTGTTCACTACCCTTGGCATGGTGTTCACTACCCTTAGCGTGGTGTTCAGTACCCTTGGCGTGGTGTTCACTATCCTTGGCGTGGTGTTCACTACCCTTGGCGTGGGGTTCACTAACCTTAGCGTGGTGTTCACCACCCTTGGCGTGGTGTTCACTACCCATGGCATGGTGTTTACTACTCATGGCGTGGTGTTTACTACCCTTGGCGTGTGTTCACTACCCTAGGCGTCATGTTCACTACCCTTTGCGTGGTGTTCACTACCCTTGGCATGGTGTTCACTACCCTTAGCGTGGTGTTCAGTACCCTTGGCGTGGTGTTCACTATCCTTGGCGTGGTGTTCACTACCCTTGGCGTGGTGTTCACTACCCTTGGCGTGGTGTTCACTACCCTTTGCGAGGTGTTCACTACCCTTGGAGTGGTGTTCACTACCCTTCACGAGGTGTTCACTACCCTGGACGTGGTGTTCACTACCCTTGGCATGGTGTTCACTACCCTTAGCATACTGTTCATTACCCTTGGCGTGGTGTTCACTACCCTTTGCGAGGTGTTCACTACCCTTGGAGTGGTGTTCACTACCCTTCAAGTGGTGTTCACTACCCTGGACGTGGTGTTCACTACCCTTGGCATGGTGTTCACTACCCTTGACATAGTGTTCACTACCCTTGGCGTTGTGTTCACTACCCTTAGCGTGGTGTTCACTACCCTTGGCGTGGTGTTTACTACCCTTGGGGTGGTGTTCCTTACCCTTAGCGTGGTGTTCATTACCCTTAGCGTGGTGTTCACTACTAATGGCGTGGAGTTCAGTGTCCTTGGCGTGGTGTTCACTACCCATGGCATGGTGTTCACTACCCATGACGTGGTGTTTACTACCCTTAGCGTGGTGTTCACTACCCATGGCGTCATGTTCACTACCCTTGGCGTGGTGTTCACTATTCTTGGCGTGGTGTTCACTATCCTTGGCGTGGTGTTCACTATCCTTGGAGTGGTGTTTACTATCTTTGGCGTTGTGTTCACTGAACTAGGCGTGGTGTTCACTATCCTTAGCGTGGTGTTCACTATCGCTGGAGTTGTGTTTACTATCCAAGGCGTGGTATTCACTATCCTTAGCGTGGTGTTCACAACCCTTGCCGTGGTATTCACTCCCCTTGGCGTGGTGTTCACTACCCTTGGCGTGATGTTCACTGAACTTGCCGTGGTGTTCACTACCCATGGCATGGTGTTCACTACCCATGGCGTGGTGTTCACTACCCTTGGCGTGGTGATCACTACCCTTGGCATGTTCTTCACTCCCCTTGACGTGGTGTTCACTACCCTTGCCGTCATGTTTACTACCCTTGGCGTGGTGTTTACTACCCTTAACGTGGTGTTCACTACTCTTCGCGTGGTGTTCACTTCCCTTAACGTGGTGTTCACTACCCATGACGTCATGTTCACTACCCTTGGCGTGGTGTTCACTACCCATGGCATGGTGTTCACTACTTATGGCGTGGTGTTCACTACCCTAGGCGTCATGTTCATTACCCTTTGCGTGGTGTTCACTACCCTTGGCTTGGTGTTCACTACCCTTCGCTTAGTGTTCACTACTATTGGCATCGTGTTCACTACCCTTGGCATGGTGTTTACTACCCTTAGCGTGGTGTTTAATACCCTTGGCGTGGTGTTCACTATCCTTGGCGTGGTGTTCACTACCCTTTGCGTGGTGTTCACTACCCTTGGAGTGTTGTTCACTACCCTGGACGTGGTGTTTACTACCCTGGACGTGGTGTTCACTACCCTTGGCATGGTGTTCACTACCCTTGGCATAGTGTTCACAACCCTTGGCGTGGTGTTCACTACCCTTGGCGTGGTGTTCAATACCCTTGGCGTGGTGTTTTCTACCCTTAGCGTGGTGTTCACTACCCTTGGCATGGTGTTCGCTACCCTTAGCGTGGTGTTCAATATCCTTAACGTGGTGTTCACTATCCTTGGCGTGGTGTTCACTACCCTTTGCGTGGTGTTCACTACCCTTGGCGTCATGTTAACTACCCTTTGCGTGGTGTTCACTATCCTTGGCTTGGTGTTCACTACCCTTCCCTTAGTGTTCACTACCATTGGGATGGTGTTCACTACCCTTGGCATGGTGTTCACTACCCTTAGCGTGGTGTTCACTACCCTTGGCGTGGTGCTCACTATCCTTGGCGTGGTGTTCACTACCCTTGGCGTGGTGTTAAATACCCTTGGCGTGGTGTTCACTACCCTTTGCGTGGTGTTCACTATCCTTGGAGTAGTGTTCACTACCCTTCACGTGGTGTTCATTACCCTGGGCGTGGTGTTCACTACCCTTGGCATGGTGTTCACTACCCTTAGCATAGTGTTCACTACCCTTGGCGTGGTGTTCACTACCCTTGGCGTGGTGATCACTACCCTTGGCGTGGTGTTCCCTACTCTTAGCGTGGTGTTCACTACTTATAGCGTGGTGTTCACTACCCTTGGCGTGGTGTTCACTATCCTTTGCGTAGTGTTCACTATCCTTGGCGTGGTGTTCACTATCTTTAGCATGGTGTTCACTACCCTTGGTGAGGTGTCCACTATCCTTAGCGTAGTGTTCACTATCCTAGGCGTGGTGTTCACTGCCCCTGGTGTGGTGTTCACTATCCTTGCCGTAGTGTTCACTATCTTTGTGTGGTGTTCACTATCCTTGGCGTGATGTTCACTATCCTTGGCGTGGTGTTCACTATCCTTGGCGTGGTGTTCACTAACCTTGGCGTGGTGTTCACTGAACTTGGCGTGGTGTTCACTATCCTTGGAGTGGTGTTTACTATCCTTGGCGTGGTGTTCACTGAACTAGGCGTGGTGTTCACTATCCTTAGCGTGGTGTTCACTATCCTTGGAGTTGTGTTTACTATCCAAGGCGTGGTGTTCACTATCCTTGGCGTGGTGTTCACTATACTTAGCGTGGTGTTCACTATCCTTAGCGTGGTGTTCACAACCCTTGCCGTGGTATTCACTACCCTTGGCGTGGTGTTCACTACCCTTAGCGTGATGTTCACTGTACTTGCCGTGGTGTTCACTACCCATGGCATGGTGTTCACTACCCATGGCGTGGTGTTTACTACCCTTGGCGTGGTGATCACTCCCCTTGGCATGTTCTTCACTACCCTTGATGTGGTGTTCACTACCCTTGCCTTCATGTTTACTACCTTTGGCGTGGTATTCACTACCCTTAACGTGGTGTTCACTACTCTTAGGGTGGTGTTCACTACCCTTAGCGTGGTGCTCACTACCCATGACGTCATGTTCACTACCCTTGGTGTGGGGTTCACTAACCTTGGCATGGTGTTCACCACCCTTGGCGTGGTGTTCACTGCCCTTGGCGTGGTGTTCACTACCCATGGCATGGTGTTCACTACCCATGGCGTGGTATTTACTAACCTTGGCGTGGTGTTCACTACCCTAGGCGTCATGTTCACTACCCTCTGCGTGGTGTTCACTACCCTTGGTTTGGTGTTCACTACCCTTTGGTTAGTGTTCACTACCATTGGCATGGTGTTCTGTACCCTTGGCATGGTGTTCACTACCCTTAGCGTGGTGTTCAGTACCCTTGGCGTGGTGTTCACTATCCTTGGCGTGGTGTTCACTACCCTTGGCGTGGTGTTCACTACCCTTCACGTGGTGTTCACTACCCTTTGCGTGGTGGTCACTACCCTTGGAGTGGTGTTCACTACCCTTCACGTGGTGTTCACTACCCTGGACGTGGTGTTCACTACCCTTGGCATGGTGTTCACTACCCTTGGCATAGTGTTCACTACCCTTGGCGTGGTGTTCACTACCCTTGTCGTGGTGTTCACTACCCTTCGCGTGGTGTTCCCTACCCTTAGCGTGGTGTTCACTACCCTTAGCGTGCTGTTCACTACCCATGGCGTGGTGTTCAGTGCCCTTGGCGTGGTGCTCACTACCCATGGCATGGTGTTCACTACCCATGGCGTGGTGTTTACTACCCTTGGCGTGGTGTTCACTACCCTTGGCGTCATGTTCACTACCCTTTGCGTGGTGTTCACTATCCTTGGCGTGGTGTTCACTAACCTTGGCGTGGTGTTCACTGAACTTGGCGTGGTGTTCACCATCCTTGGAGTGGTGTTTACTATCCTTGGCGTGGTGTTCACTGAACTAGGCGTGGTGTTCACTATCCTTAGCGTGGTGTTCACTATCCTTGGAGTTGTGTTTACTATCCAAGGCGTGGTGAATAAACTATCATTTATTCATAAACCCCAACCCCTTAACCTAACCTCTTGTAATCTTAGTGTATTTAGTAGGTTCTATCATATGTTCTTATTCCCCAACCCTTTAACCTAACCTTTCAGATGTAGTTTATTGTGTTTTTGACGCATTTGTTGAATATATTATCCTTTTCTTAACCTTTCAGATGTAGTTTTGTTTCTCCTTTGTATATTTTTATTTACCCACCATCCCACTTAACTTTCTTTCCTTCTTTTACTTTGTTTCTCCTACTCCTTCTAACCCTCCTTTTCTATCTCTCTCCCTTATTCTCTCTCTTCCTCCCCCCCTCTCTCACTCATTTGCTCAAATGCTCTCTTGTTTCTCAAATTCAAGTCTTAGTGCTCCCATGCTCTTCCTCCCCCTCTCTCTTACTCTTTTCTCCTCTTTACATGCTTTCACTCCCTTGCTCTCTTGTTTTTTCTCAATTTCAAGTCTTAGTAGATCTGATTATTTACTATTGTAATTTTATTATTAATAAGATAAAGAATGAACTTATATGTGAAAACAAAGTAAAAGAAGTAAAGAAGGTTAAGTGGGATGGTGGGTAAAAAAAAAATATACAAAGGAGAAACAAAACTACATCTGAAAGGTTATGAAAAGGATAATATATTCAACAAATACGTCAAAAACACAATAAACTACATCTGAAAGGTTAGGTTAAAGAGTTGGGGAATAAGAACATATGATAGAACCTACTAAATACACTAAGATTACAAGAGGTTAGGTTAAGGGGTTGGGGAATAAGAATAAATGATAACAAACATAATAAATACAACTTATGAGCAACTTGACGAACTTTAACAAATAACCCTTGATCTGTAAAAATGGCCATTTGAGAAATTAGCCCTTGAAACGAGTAAATTCCCATATATAACAAAAATCCTTTGAAATGGTTAAACACCCAATCTTAAACAAATAACACTTGAAATGCAAAAATATCCATTTGAGAAATTAACCCTTGAAATGAGTAAATGAATATGAGACAATGATTGACGAAACACAAAAGACAAGCAGGAATAATTATGTAAGTTAGATCATGTCTGGTTGGACTAGATAAGTTAGGATACATCAGTTTGGGAATGTAAGATTAAGTTAGGTAAAGCAAGTTAGGTTAGGTTAGGATAGGTAGGATAAGATACGTAAGTTAGGTTAGGTTAAGTTATGTAAGTTAGGTTAAGCAGGTTAAGTTAGGTAAGGTAAGGTAAGTTAGGTTAAGCAGGTTAAGTTAGGTAGGGTAGGTAAATTAGGTTAAGCAGGTTAAGTTAGGTAAGGTAAGGTAAGTTAGGTTAAGCAGGATAAGTTAGGTCAAGTTAGGTAGGGTAGGTAAGATAGGTTAAGCAGGTTAAGTTAGGTAAGGTAGGTAAAGTTAGGTTAAGCAGGTTAAGTTAGGTAATGTAGGTAAGTTAAATTAAGCAGGATAAGTTAGATTAAGCTAGGTAAGTTAAGTTAGGATAGGTAAAGTTAAGTTAAGCAGGTTAAGTTAGGTAAATGTAGGTAAGTTAGGTTAAGCATGATAAGTTAGGTTAGGTTAGGTAAGTTAGGTATGATAGGTAAGGTAAGGTAAGTTATGTTACGATAGGTAAAGTTAGGTAAGATAGGTAAGGTAAGGTAAGTTAGGTTAAGCAGGATAAGTTAGGTTAGGTTAGGTAAGTTAGGTATGATAGGTAAGGTAAGGTAAGTTATGTTACGATAGGTAAAGTTAGGTAAGGTAAAGTAAGTTATGTTAGGATAGGTAAAGTTAGGTTATGCAGGTTAAGTTAGGTAAGATAGGTAAAGGTAAGGTAAGTTATGTTACGATAGGTAGAGTTAGGTTACGCAGGTTAAGTTAGGTAAGATAGGTAAGGTAAGGTAAGTTAAGTTAGGATAGTTCAGAGAACAGTTTTAGGGTAAAGTGACTACGAAAATATATTTTAACAGAAGTGCAGGTTTGGTAAGAAAAGCTGAACTAGTTACATTTTGGATAGAAATTTTATGACTGAAGATGTCTTAAAGAATAACATGATGGAAGAAGAAGAGTTTCCTTGATGAACGAAGGTGTCTTAGAGAACAACTTTTTGGAGAACGAAGGTGAATTAGAGATCACTTTGATGACTCTGCGAATAACTTTGATCAACGAAGATGGATTGGAAAGTTTCTCTAATGAACGAAGGTGACTTATAGATTAACTTTTATGATTTAGAGAACATCTTTGATGTCTTAGAGAACAACATTGATGTCTTAGAGAACAACTTTGATGAACAAAGATGTCTTAGAAAGCTTCTCTGATGAACGAAAAGATACTTAGAGAATAACTTTGATGACTGTATTTAACTTTTTGATGGCTCTGAGGACAGTTTTTGTTGAACGAGGATGTCTCAGAAGGCATCTTTGAATAACAAAGGTGACTCTGAGAATAACTTTTGATGACTCTGAGAATGACTTTGTTGTCTTAGAGAATAACTTTGATGACTTAGAGAATTACTATGTTGAACGAAAGTGAGTTAGAGATTACCTTCGATGACTCTGAGAATATCTTTGATGACTTCGAGAATAACATTTGATGTCTCTTGGAATAACTTTGATGACTTTGAGAATGACTTCTGAGAACCTGAGTAGTATTTTGAATGCGTCTTTGATGTAATGAAGAGTAACTTTGATGTCTTGAAGATATCTTACAGAACAACTTTGATGACTTTGAGAATGTCTTTGAGAACATGAGTAGTATTTTGTTAGCTCAGAGAATAACTTTTTGATGACATAGAGAATAACTTTTTATGTCTTAGAGAAGAACATTGATGGCTTATTGAGAATATCTTTGATGAAAGATGATGTCTTAGATTAACTTTGTCTTGGAAAACTTTGATGACTTTGAGAACAAGTTTGATAGCTCTGAGAAGGACTTTTATGCCTCTGAGATTAACTTTAATGAACGAAGATGTCTTAGAAAGTTTCTCTGACGAACGAAAGGTTACTTAGAGAATAACTTTTATGTCCCTGAAAATAACTTTTATGTCTCTGAGAATAGCTTTTACGCCTCTGAGAATAACTTTGATGTCTTAAAGGATGTCTTTGATGTCTCAAAGGATGTCTTTGAGTGCAACTTTGATGAACGAGAGTGAGTTAGAGATTACCTTTGTTAACTATGAGATTAAGTTTGATGAACGAGAAAATACTTTTTGATGCCATCGAGAATAATTTTGTTAGCTCTGAGAATAACTTTTATGCCTCTGAGATTAACTTTAATGAACGAAGATGTCTTAGAAACTTTCTCTGATGAACGAAAGGTTACTTAGAGAATAACATTTTGATGACTGAGATTAACTTTTTGATGACCCTGAGAATAACTTTGAGGATGCGAGTAAATTTTTTAAGTGTTTGAGAGTGTCTTTTGATATCTCGAAGAGTGCCCTTGAAGTCTTAAAGGATGTTTTTGATGTCTCAAAGGATGATTTTGAGTGCAACTTTGATGTCTTTGAGTAAGTCCTTGATGTCTCGAAGAGTGTCTTTGACTATATTTCTTACTTAACGACATGTAATTTTAGTTAGGAACAATGATGAATATGACTATTTTAGCGAAGTGAAAGGTTACTTTAGTTAAGCACAGTGTTGGAAAGAGGCTACACATGACTATTTTCAGATGAGAGAAGTGGTATTTCAGTTAAGAAATGACAAGGAAACATGATGAATTAACTATTTTTTAGTTGACTGATGAATACTTTTAGTTAAGGAAAAAGACAAAACATGACGAGGGAGACTATTTTTGTGCTCCCCAAAGTATAATGTCAGTTAAGAACAGCGATGAAAGATATCTTTGGTTATTTTTTCTTACTTGACAAAAACATAATGGCTGTTACGAAATGATGAACAAGACTATTTTCAATTACTTGAAGACGGATAAAGTTAGTTATGAAATGACAATGAAACATGAAGAACACGGTTATTTTCTGATGACTAGGGAATAAGTTTAGTTATGAACAGTGTTGGAAAGATTCCTTTGACTATTTTTTGGTTGATTGGATAATAAGTTTAGTTGAGAAATGAGGAAAGTGACTATGTTTTAGTTGATTGACGAAAGATTTTTAGTTAAGAAGTTACAAGAAAGGTTTGTCTTTGTAAATTTGGAACTGATTTTTAACGAAATTTGATTGATTTTTGACGAAAGATTTTTAGTTAAGAAGTTACAAGAAAGGTTTGTCTTTGTAAATTTGGAACTGAATAAAGTGTAGATTTGTTTAAGAACGGGGTTGGTAGAACTATTAAGTTGACTACGAGAATTACTTTGACATAGTTTTGCAAATAAAAACTTGGTGACTAAAATTGTTGAGGGAACTGTATTGCAATATAATATTATTTGACAAAGAACTAGTTAGTGAATGGAAGAAACAAATTTGTTTAAAGAAACAAAGAACATAAAAAAAATTGAGGTTAAGTAGGGGAATGAACACAGTGAACATACGGTGAACACAGAAAACATGTAAGAAAAAGTTGATGAATAGAGTGAACATGCAGGGAATATGAACTTGTAGAGAATATGAAGACATGATAAGGAACATAGGGAATACAAGAATGAACACTGAACATGTGAAGAACAAGCTAAGAACATTGAGAACATGAATATTGAGTATAAAAGTTATACAGAGAACATATGATGTACATGAAAACATGACAAAGAACATAATGAACATACGGGGAAAATGGTAGAAAAAATTTGAACTGAGCATGCGGTGAACATTTGTAGAACATGGAATGAACACAGAAAACATGGAAAAAATGTGAAGAGCACAGCTGAATATAGAGAAAATATGCAAATACAGTAAGATGATTATTGAAGGTTTGGATACGTTGGGGATGAAAGATAATTACACAGGTTGGGGTTTTGTGACTACTCTGATAAAGAGTTAGGTTGGAGAGGGACTTGATCGGATATATTTATGTTCGATGTTCTAAGACAGAGGAAATGGAGCTTGGCTTATGTCCAGATTAATTTTACTACGTTAGAAATAAGGTGATCTTAAATCTCAGGGTGATTTAGTTGGAAAATAAAGAACTTGTACAAAATGAACTAAGCTGGGGGACAAGTGTTGAAACTTGATAACTGAACTGATTTTTATTTAATATGTCTGAAAATGTAGTTGGGTGTTTAAATCTCAGGGGGATTTGGACTGATAGTAATGAATTTACAGGAGTGAACTTGGACAGAGGACAAGAGCTAGAGTTTTATAATTGTTTACATCATATTTACTATGTCTGAAATACAGAGGGTAAAAATTTCAGGGAAATTGATGGGTTATTTACAAAGATACGAGAGAGAACTAAGGTGGGGACGAAAGCTGGAGCTCGTTAACTGTTTTGATCTTATTTACGGTGCCTGAAATACAGAGGGTAAAAATTTCAGGGGAATTGATAGGGTATTAACAAAGACTTGAGGGTGGAGTAGGGTGGGGGACGAGAGCTGGAGCTCAGTAACTGACTTGATCTTATTTACTACGACTGAAATATGACTTTAAAATTTCATGGGGGATTGGACTGCTAGTAGCGAAAATGGGGTCTCTGTCAAATTTGGGTCTTCAATTGGACTCTGATTAATTTCGATCAAGAACTGGACTCTGATGAATTTTGCTCTCAAAGTAGACTCTGGCGAATTTGAGCATAAACTGGATGTCATGTTCACAGAAAATGGTACCATCCGTTTTCTATGTGCGGCGGCTGAGACGCCAGAGAGAGGAGGTAAACAATAGAGCGTACAGGACGCCCGCCAAGCTTGGTAGCTACTAGTCATGTAATCATATTAAGTATTAAAGTCAGTAACCAAGTCATGACTTTACATCAACCCTACAACCAAGACTTCCTCAGTAACACACAAACACCACATTGGCGACGAGGATGAACTGTGAACGCAGGTATTTGTTTAGTTTCAAACACAAGGGAGAAGCATGCTGCCTGGAGGAGGAAGAGAAGCTGTGAGCGCCATACCCGATGCTGTATGCTAACCGATGCTGTGTGCTAACCAATGCTGTGTGCTAAACGATGCTGTGTGCTAACCAATGCTGTGTGCTACCCAAGCTGTGTGCTACCCAAGCTGTGCTGAAGAAACTGTGTACTGAGGAATCTGCCGACGTTGTGTACGAAACGACGCATTGATGTGTACAAAACCTGATGTTTTGGTTACGAAACGACGCTTCGTGCTACAAAATTCATCACACTGAACTGACTGCTGTACCAACTGCTGTACCAACTGCTGCACCAACTGCTGTACCAACTGCTGCTGTACCAACTGCTGTGCTGCTGCTGTGAGTAGGAACAACACATGTACACAAGGGCTAGGTAAGAAGTCAGTTGCTGCTATATTGTGCACTGTTGTGAACTTTTGCATTAAAATGCTTGTGTGCTTTGCAAAATTAAAGTAATTACAGTGAATTCTTGACTAACATATACAGTGCAGTAAGTGTTTAATATTCTGAGGAACATTTAAGTGATAAGTTTACATTTATTCAGTAAAAAATGGCAAATATACCTCAGTTTCCTGCATTTGATCCTGACTGTGACCAGACAAACCTGTCACAGAGGTGGGTCAAATGGCTTAAAAAGTTTGAAAATTTGTTGATAGTTTCTGACATCAAAAGTGCTGAAAGAAAGCGTGCCTTTCTACTTCATTATGCAGGTGATAGAGTTTGTGACATCTTTGACACACTGAAAGACACTGGTGGTGCCAAAGATTATGACACTGCCAAAGCCAAACTAACAGAGCATTTCAAACCAAGGCAAAATACTGCTATGGAAATTATGCATTTCAGGAGAGCAAAACAACTCTCTAATGAAACTGTGGATCAATACCACACACGTCTGCAGAGTTTAGCAGCCCATTGTGAGTTTGCTGATGTTGACAAAGAAATCAAACAGCAAATAATTGAATCATGCACATCTACACGTCTTCGTCGAAGAGCTCTAGAACTTGTTGATGATGACAGTTCTCTTACCAAGATACTGGATATGGCTCGTCGAATGGAAGATGCTGCACGTGATGCTCGTGTCATGGAGTGCAGTGCTAATAACGGTTCTGCCACTGTTACTAACAGTGATGAGGTACGTAAGGTTCAGGGAGGACACCGTGATCAAAGAAGATATCATGGCAAACCTAACAGTAAATTTAGCCGAGAACCACGTCACAACTGGGGTCAAGGAACAAGGCTCAAGCAGTCACAACGACCCACATCAGAGGGTGTCAACAATAAATGTTACAATTGTGGAGGAGACTACCCACACCAAGATAATGTTTGTCCTGCTCAAGGTAAGAAGTGCTATGAGTGTGGAAAACTAGGTCATTTTGGTGCTATGTGTCGTTCCGCACTAAAGAAACCACAGTCAATGAATAAAAGCACTGTACGAGGATCAGGTCATAGGGGTCGAGGTGGTATACACAATATTGAGCCTCATATCCAAAATGTTAATAATGTACAAGACAGCATTTCATTACAACCAGTCTCAGATGACAGTGAATGTGATTATACTTAAGGAGTACAATCAATCACAGAATGGAATGATCTTCCAAACAACCCAGAGACTATAGTATATATTGCTGGTATTTGTCTCAAAGTTCTTATTGACACTGGATCAAACATTGACACCATGGCTGAGTGCCACTATGAAAAATTTAGAAAACAGTTCCCAAAGCTAGAAAAATACAATGGTAAAGCCACTGCCTATGCTTCGAAGTTAGCCTTGCCAGTGATTGGAACTTTAACTGCAGAGATTAAGTCAAAGAATGCAATGCTCATTACTACATTCCATGTTGTTAGGAATGCAAAGGAGTCTTTACTCAGTTACAAGACTTCAACCAAATTGGGGCTACTTCAGCTTTCTAATGCTGTAGCAGTGGAATCTGCAAACAATGTTGATGGTATTGTTGCTGAATTTTCTGATCGATTTAAATCCATAGGTTGTTATACTGATAGCAAAGTACATCTGCATATCAACCCAGATGTAATTCCAGTTGCCCAACCACATCGCCGACAACCATTCCATACTCGCAAGAAAGTCGATGCCGAACTGGATAGGCTGATAGAACTAGATATCATTGAACCAGTAACAGGCCCAACACCATGGGTAAGCCCAATTGTCACTCCACCAAAGCCGAAGAATCCAGATGAGATACGCATTTGTGTGGACATGCGTGTGCCCAACAAGGCAATAATGCGTGAACGCCATCCTACACCGACAGTAGATGATATGATCTACCGCTTGAATGGTGCAACTGTATTCAGCAAGTTAGATTTAAACAAGGGCTATCATCAGCTTGAACTTGATGAGGAGAGTCGATTCATCACAACGTTTACGACACATCGAGGTCTGTATAGGTACAAGCGCCTGAGTTTTGGTAATAACAGTGCTGCCGAGGTATTCCAGCACATCATCAGCCAGGTATTGCAAGATATACCTAATGCTGACAACATGTCTGATGACATCATTGTTTATGGCCGTACCCAAGCTGAACACAACAAAGCTCTTCGTGCAACATTGCAACGCTTACGAGAAAAGAATCTGACGTTAAGCCGAGCAAAGTGTGAGTTCAATCAACATAAAATTGAATTCTTTGGACATGTACTTAGTGACAAAGGTCTGTCTCCAGATCCTAAGAAAGTTGCAGATATCAAGAATGCTGCACCTCCTTCAACGTCCACTGAAGTACATAGTTTTCTGGAAATGGCAAACTACTGTTCTCGCTTCATTCCAGATTTTGCTACCATTACAAAGCCTCTACGTGAGCTCCTGAAGAAAAATGCATCATGGTACTGGAGCAATATCCAGCAAAATGCATTTGATGCTGTGAAAGATGCACTAGTAGAGAATGCGACTGCTGCATACTTTGATCCATCAATGGACACTGAGTTAACGGTGGATGCTAGTCCTGTTGGATTAGGTGCTGTTTTAGCCCAACACAAACCTGGTCAACCAGATTCCAGAGTAGTAATTGCCTACGCCAGCCGTTCTCTCACAGATGCTGAGCAACGATACAGTCAGACAGAGAAGGAAGCTCTTGCTCTTGTATGGGGCTGTGAACACTTCAATGTGTATCTGCTTGGTGCGCCCTTCACCACGATGGTCACTGACCACAAACCGTTGGAGACCATCTTCAATAATCCAAAGTCCAAACCACCAGCTCGCATTGAGAGATGGGCTCTTCGTCTGCAACCATACAACTTTACGGTGAAATACAAGCCGGGTGCAGGCAATCCCGCTGATTACATCAGTCGACATCCTGCAAACAGTTTCACCATCACCAAGCATCAGCAAGTTGCCGAGGAATATGTACACTCTGTAACCTGTGATGCAGTCCCTAAGGCTCTCACTCTTGATGAAATCCGTACTGCAACCCTGGAGGACCCAACTCTGCAAGCAACAGTGGATGCATTGACTAAGAAAAAGTTTCCACGCATCCCACCCTCAGGAGTTGACCAAGATGCATTCAAAGCACTTGAACGCTTCCAGACAGAATTAAGTGTTACGCAACAACGCGACACTGTGCTGCGAGGTACTCGTATCATTATTCCAGCTGTTCTCCAGCAACGTGCTCTGAAGCTTGCACATCAAGGACACCAAGGTCTTGTTAGGACCAAACAGCTGCTACGAGAAAAGGTGTGGTTTCCTGGCATTGATCGTCAAGCAAAGGATATGCATGATGCCTGTGTCCCTTGCCAAGCTGCAGTGGATACTTCAAGACCAACACCTCTACAACCTTCACCACTACCTGCTGCACCATGGACGGAAGTATCGATGGACTTCTGTGGACCACTACCAACTGGAGAGTACTTGATGGTAGTCATTGATGATCACTCACGTTATCCAGAAGTAGAAATCATCACTTCCACATCTGCAAAGGCTGTCATCCCGAAACTCGACAAGATCTTTTCAAACTTTGGCATTCCCGAAGTTGTCAAGACAGACAATGGACCGCCATTCAATGGACAAGACTTCGTCAACTTTTCTGAGCATATTGGATTCAAACACCGCCGTGTGATGCCACTACATCCTCAAGCAAATGGAGAAGATGAGAGATTCATGCAACCTCTCATGAAAGCGGTACACTGTGCTCATGCCGAAGGACGATCCTGGAAACAAGCTATGTATGCTTTTCTCAGGAACTACCGTGCAACACCACATGGAACACTGGGCAAGTCGCCTGGCGAACTTTTATTTGGACGTCCTATGAGAATCGCACTACCCGTCATGCCAGCCGAGGTAACGGATAAACGTCTCGCTCAGAAGGATGCACTAGCCAAGGGCAAAATGAAAATTGCTCATGATCAACGTGCAAAGGAACAGTTCATAAAGGTTGGTGACACTGTTCTCGTTAAAAAGAAAAAAGAGGGAAAGTTAGATATGCCGTATGATACAAAACCATATAAAGTGATTAGTGTAAAAGGAACTATGGTAACAGCTAGTAATAGAGATCATAGTATAACACGTAATATGGCTTATTTCAAAGTGATTCCAACTAGTGTAGAAAATGATGAAGTGCAAAGTCGTGCAAAAGAAAAAGAAAAAAATAGTTATAACCCGACAAACAATTCATCAAGGGATGTTATTGCATTTAAGGACTCTCGTCCTAAACGTCATGTTAAACGCCCTACACGATTTGATGATTAATTGTGTTCCTATGTAATGAAAAGTATTTACTTATTATGCTAAACTAAATTTAATATTGTTTGAATAATGCAGATATCTCATTCAATATTTTGTAACTTTGTATTACAGTTTCTTTCATGTTTGTTTAACATTGCATATGTATTTTTAACATTGAAATCCTTTGTGGAAAAGATTAAGTTGTTTAAATTCTTTGTGTGCTTAATTAATGTTAAATGTATGCAGTATCTCTTGATATGGTAATAACTTACTTTGTGTCAATAACTTTGCTTTGTGCTACAAGCATGGTAGACATCCTGTATTCATTCTTTTTAAAGAAAAGGAGGGATGTCATGTTCACAGAAAATGGTACCATCCGTTTTCTATGTGTGGCGGCTGAGACGCCAGAGAGAGGAGGTAAACAATAGAGCGTACAGGACGCTCGCCAAGCTTGGTAGCTACTAGTCATGTAATCATATTAAGTATTAAAGTCAGTAACCAAGTCATGACTTTACATCAACCCTACAACCAAGACTTCCTCAGTAACACACAAACACCACACTGGACTCTGACGAAAATTGGGTATAAAATACAGGACTGATGAAATTTGAGCTTAAAACTGTCTCTGACTAATTTTGCTAGCAAACTGGACTCTGGCGAATTTCTGTTGATAATTGGACTCTGATGAAATATAAGCTTAAAACTGTCTCTGACTAATTTTGCTCACAAAGTCGACTCTGGTCATTTTTAGGTATAAAATGGTCTCTGACAAAATTCTGTCTATAACTGGGCTCTGTTCAATTTTGGTCTTTACAGGTGAAATAGCCGTAAATGTATATAAAACTAAATGTTATGGCTAAGTTGTCTGTTTTCCTTAACAAAACATCTAAGACAATATTCTCTGAAAATGGTCTTTTTTCCAATTCGGTCATAAACATATAAATAAAATTCTATGATTATTTGAAACTGAAAATAGCTGTAAGGAAATAGGAAGAGAGAGAGAGAGAGAGAGAGAGAGAGAGAGAGAGAGAGAGAGAGAGAGAGAGAGAGAGAGAGAGAGAGAGAGAGAGAGAGAGAGAGAGAGGGACGGTCCAGATATTATGGAGAAGATAAGATAAGATAAGATAAGAGGTAACCTGAAGGCCGCGTCTGACTGGGACCGTAAGGTAAACACAGGTGGGCCACAGATTGTGAGGTAAGGGGGGGAGGGAGGGGGTGTGAGGTATGAGCGGGAGATGCAGGGGAAGGCCGTGAAATGATTCAGATATATAGCAATATACTAGTTTCTAAGTAAGAATCCCATAAGAACTCTTAACAAAACTCGTATAACATTATTTTCATAAGAACTCTTAACAAACTCGTACGATATTATTTTCATTATAAGAACTTTAACAACTTATAAAATATGTGACTGACAAAATTTACCTGAAAACCCTGGATCATAAACACGATTTTGAATTTCTCCCATAAGAACTTTAACAAAACTCGTATGACATTATTTTCATCAAAAGAACTTTAACAAACTTCTAAAATCTGTGACTGACAAAATTTACCTGAAAACCCTGGCTCACACGTGGGATATTGGAACCTGAAAACCATGGCTCACACAGACGATATTGGAACCTGAAAACCATGGCTCACACAGACGATTTTTGACCTGAAACCCCGGAAAACCATGGCTCACACAGACGATTTCCCCCCCCCCAAAAAAAAAATCGTCTGTTCGTTGCCATCCCTACTACTCTTCACTACCCTTGACGTGGTGTTCACTACCCTTGCCGCCATGTTTACTACCCTTGGTGTGGTGTTCACTACCCTTAACGTGGTGTTCACTACTCTTTGCGTGGTGTTCACTACCCTTAACGTGGTGTTCACTACCCATGACGACATGTTCACTACCCTTGGCGTGGGGTTCACTAACCTTGGCGTGGTGTTCACTAACCTTGGCGTGGTGTTCACCATTCTTGGCGTGGTGTTCACTGCCCTTGGCGTGGTGTTCACTACCCATGGCATGGTGTTCACTACCCATGGAGTGGTGTTTACTACCCTTGGCGTGGTGTTCACTATCCTTAGCGTGGTGTTCACTATCCTTAACGTGGTGTTCACAACCATTGCCGTGGTATTCACTACCCTTGGCGTGGTGCTCACTACCCTTAGCGTGATGTTCACTAAACTTGCCGTGGTATTCACTACCCATGACATGGTGTTCACTACCATGGCGTGGTGTTCACTACCCTTGGCGTGGTGATCACTACCCTTGGCATGTTCTTCACTACCCTTGACGTGGTGTTCACGACTCTTGCCGTCATGTTTACTACCCTTGGCGTGGTGTTCACTACCCTTAACGTGGTGTTCACGACTCTTGGCGTGGTGTTCACTACCCTTAACGTGGTGTTCACTACCCATGACGTCATGTTCACTACCCTTGGCGTGGGGTTCACTAACCTTGGCGTGGTGTTCACCACCCTTGGCGTGGTGTTCACTGCCCTTGGCTTGGTGTTCACTACCCATGGCATGGTGTTCACTACCCATGGCGTGGTGTTTATTTCCCTTGGCGTGGTGTTCACTACCCTAGGCGTCATGTTCACTACCCTTTGCGTGGTGTTCACTACCCTTGGCTTGGTGTTCACTACCCTTCACTTAGTGTTCACTACCTTTGGCATGGTGTTCACTACCCTTGGCATGGTGTTCGCTACCCTTAGCGTGGTGTTCAATATCCTTAACGTGGTGTTCACTATCCTTGGCGTGGTGTTCACTACCCTTTGCGTGGTGTTCACTACCCTTGGCGTGGTGTTCACTACCCTTTGCGTGGTGTTCACTACCCTTGGCGTGGTGATCACTACCCTTGCCATGTTCTTCACTACCCTTGACGTGGTGTTCACTACCCTTGCCGTCATGTTTACTACCCTTGGCGTGTTGTTCACTACCCTTAACGTGGTGTTCACTGAACTTGCCGTGGTGTTCACTACCCATGGCATGGTGTTCACTACCCATGGCGTGGTGTTCACTACCCTTGGCGTGGTGATCACTACCCTTGCCATGTTCTTCACTACCCTTGACGTGGTGTTCACTACCCTTGCCGTCATGTTTACTACCCTTGGTGTGGTGTTCACTACCCTTAACGTGGTGTTTCACTACTCTTGGCGTGGTGTTCACTACCCCTTAACGTGGAGTTCACTACCCATGACGTCATGTTCACTACCCTTGGCGTGGGGTTCACTAACCTTGGCGTGGTGTTCACTAACCTTGGCGTGGTGTTCACCATTCTTGGCGTGGTGTTCACTGCCCTTGGCGTGGTGTTCACTACCCATGGCATGGTGTTCACTACCCATGGAGTGGTGTTTACTACCCTTGGCGTGGTGTTCACTATCCTTAGCGTGGTGTTCACTATCCTTAACGTGGTGTTCACAACCCTTGCCGTGGTATTCACTACCCTTGGCGTGGTGTTCACCTACCCTTAGCGAGATGTTCACTGAACTTGCCGTGGTGTTCACTACCCATGACATGGTGTTCACTACCCATGGCGTGGTGTTCACTACCCTTGGCGTGGTGATCACTACCCTTGGCATGTTCTTCACTACCCTTGACGTGGTGTTCACGACTCTTGCCGTCATGTTTACTACCCTTGGCGTGGTGTTCACTACCCTTAACGTGGTGTTCACTACTCTTGGCGTGGTGTTCACTACCCTTAACGTTTGTGTTCACTACCCATGACGTCATGTTCACTACCCTTGGCGTGGGGTTCACTAACCTTGGCGTGGTGTTCACCACCCTTGGCGTGGTGTTCACTGCCCTTGGCGTGGTGTTCACTACCATGGCATGGTGTTCACTACCCATGGCGTGGTGTTTATTTCCCTTGGCGTGGTGTTCACTACCCTAGGCGTCATGGTTCACTACCCTTAACGTGGTGTTCACTACTCTTGGCGTGGTGTTCACTACCCTTAACGTGGTGTTCACTACCATGACGTCATGTTCACTACTCTTGGCGTGGTGTTTCACTACCCTTAACGTGGTGTTCACTACCCATGACGTCATGTTCACTACCCTTGGCGTGGGGTTCACTAACCTTGGCGTGGTGTTCACCATTCTTGGCGTGGTGTTCACTGCCCTTGGCGTGGTGTTCACTACCCATGGCATGGTGTTCACTACCCATGGCGTGGAGTTTACTACCCTTGACGTGGTGTTCACTACCCTTGCCGTCATGTTTACTACCCTTGGCGTGTTGTTCACTACCCTTAACGTGGTGTTCACTGAACTTGCCGTGGTGTTCACTATCCATGGCATGGTGTTCACTACCCATGGCGTGGTGTTCACTACCCTTGGCGTGGTGATCACTACCCTTGCCATGTTCTTCACTACCCTTGACGTGGTGTTCACTACCCTTGCCGTCATGTTTACTACCCTTGGCGTGGTGTTCACTACCCTTAACGTGGTGTTCAATACTCTTGGCGTGGTGTTCACTACCCGTAACGTGGTGTTCACTACCCATGACGTCATGTTCACTACCCTTGGCGTGGGGTTCACTACCCTTGCCGTCATGTTTACTACCCTTGGCGTGGTGTTCACTACCCTTAACGTGGTGTTCACTGCTCTTGGCGTGGTGTTCACTACCCTTAACGTGGTGTTCACTACCCATGACGTCATGTTCACTACCCTTGGCGTGGGGTTCACTAACCTTGGCGTGGTGTTCACCATTCTTGGCGTGGTGTTCACTGCCCTTGGCGTGGTGTTCACTACCCATGGCGTGGTGTTTACTACCCTTGGCGTGGTGTTCACTATTTTTAGCGTGGTGTTCACTATCCTTGGAGTTGTGTTTACTATTCAAGGCGTGATATTCACTATCCTTGGCGTGGTGTTCACTATCCTTAGCGTGGTGTTCACTATCCTTAACGTGGTGTTCACAACCCTTGCCGTGGTATTCACTACCCTTGGCGTGGTGTTCACTACCTTTAGCGTGATGTTCACTGAACTTGCCGTGGTGTTCACTACCCATGACATGGTGTTCACTACCCATGGCGTGGTGTTCACTACCCTTGGCGTGGTGATCACTACCCTTGGCATGTTCTTCACTACCCTTGACGTGGTGTTCACGACTCTTGCCGTCATGTTTACTACCCTTGGCGTGGTGTTCACTACCCTTAACGTGGTGTTCACTACTCTTGGCGTGGTGTTCACTACCCTTAACGTTGTGTTCACTACCCATGACGTCATGTTCACTACCCTTAGCGTGGGGTTCACTAACCTTGGCGTGGTGTTCACCACCCTTGGCGTGGTGTTCACTGCCCTTGGCGTGGTGTTCACTACCCATGGCATGGTGTTCACTACCCATGGCGTGGTGTTTATTTCCCTTGGCGTGGTGTTCACTACCCTAGGCGTCATGTTCACTACCCTTAACGTGGTGTTCACTACTCTTGGCGTGGTGTTCACTACCCTTAACGTGGTGTTCACTACCCATGACGTCATGTTCACTACTCTTGGCGTGGTGTTCACTACCCTTAACGTGGTGTTCACTACCCATGACGTCATGTTCACTACCCTTGGCGTGGGGTTCACTAACCTTGGCGTGGTGTTCACCATTCTTGGCGTGGTGTTCACTGCCCTTGGCGTGGTGTTCACTACCCATGGCATGGTGTTCACTACCCATGGCGTGGAGTTTACTACCCTTGGCGTGGTGTTCACTATCCTTAGCGTGGTGTTCACTATCCTTGGAGTTGTGTTTACTATCCAAGGCGTGATATTCACTATCCTTGGCGTGGTGTGCACTATCCTTAGAGTGGTGTTCACTATCCTTAACGTGGTGTTCACAACCCTTGCCGTGGTATTCACTACCCTTGGCGTGGTGTTCACTACCCTTTGCGTGATGTTCACTGAACTTGCCGTGGTGTTCACTACCCATGACATGGTGTTCACTACCCATTGCGTGGTGTTCACTATCCTTGGCGTGGTGATCACTACCCTTGGCATGTTCTTCACTACCCTTGACGTGGTGTTCACGACTCTTGCCGTCATGTTTACTACCCTTGGGGTGGTGTTCACTACCCTTAACGTGGTGTTCACTACTCTTGGCGTGGTGTTCACTACATTTAACGTGGTGTTCACTACCCATGACGTCATGTTCACTACCCTTGGCGTGGGGTTCACTAACCTTGGCGTGGTGTTCACCACCCTTGGCGTGGTGTTCACTGCCCTTGGCATGGTGTTCACTACCCATGGTGTGGTGTTCACTACCCTTGGCGTGGTGATCACTACCCTTGCCATGTTCTTCACTACCCTTGACGTGGTGTTCACTACCCTTGCCGTCATGTTTACTACCCTTGGCGTGGTGTTCACTACCTTAACGTGGTGTTCACTACTCTTGGCGTGGTGTTCACTACCCTTAACGTGGTGTTCACTACATATGACGTCATGTTCACTACCCTTGGCGTGGGGTTCACTACCCTTGCCGTCATGTTTACTACCCTTGGCGTGGTGTTCACTACCCTTAACGTGGTGTTCACTGATCTTGGCGTGGTGTTCACTACCCTTAACGTGGTGTTCACTACCCATGACGTCATGTTCACTACCCTTGGCGTGGGGTTCACTAACCTTGGCGTGGTGTTCACCATTCTTGGCGTGGTGTTCACTGCCCTTGGCGTGGTGTTCACTACCCATGGCATGGTGTTCACTACCCATGGCGTGGTGTTTACTACCCTTGGCGTGGTGTTCACTATCCTTAGCGTGGTGTTCACTATCCTTGGAGTTGTGTTTACTATCCAAGGCGTGATATTCACTATCCTTGGCGTTGTGTTCACTATCCTTAGCGTGGTGTTCACTATCCTTAACGTGGTGTTCACAACCCATGCCGTGGTATTCACTACCCTTGGCGTGGTGTTCACTACCCTTAGCGTGATGTTCACTGAACTTGCCGTGGTGTTCACTACCCATGACATTGTGTTCACTACCCATGGCGTGGTGTTCACTACCCTTGGCGTGGTGATCACTACCCTTGGCATGTTCTTCACTACCCTTGACGTGGTGTTCACGACTCTTGCCGTCATGTTTACTACCATTGGCGTGGTGTTCACTACCCTTAACGTGGTGTTCACTACTCTTGGCGTGGTGTTCACTACCCTTAACGTGCTGTTCACTACCCATGACGTCATGTTCACTACCCTTGGCGTGGGGTTCACTAACCTTGGCGTGGTGTTCACCACCTTTGGCGTGGTGTTCACTGCCCTTGGCGTGGTGTTCACTACCCATGGCATGGTGTTCACTACCCATGGCGTGGTGTTTATTTCCCTTGGCGTGGTGTTCACTACCCTAGGCGTCATGTTCACTACCCTTAACGTGGTGTTCACTACTCTTGGCGTGGTGTTCACTACCCTTAACGTGGTGTTCACTACCCATGACGTCATGTTCACTACTCTTGGCGTGGTGTTCACTACCCTTAACGTGGTGTTCACTACCCATGACGTCATGTTCACTACCCTTGGCGTGGGGTTCACTAACCTTGGCGTGGTGTTCACCATTCTTGGCGTGGTGTTCACTGCCCTTGGCGTGGTGTTCACTACCCATGGCATGGTGTTCACTAACCATGGCGTGGAGTTTACTACCCTTGGCGTGGTGTTCACTATCCTTAGCGTGGTGTTCACTATCCTTGGAGTTGTGTTTACTATCCAAGGCGTGATATTCACTATCCTTGGCGTGGTGTTCACTATCCTTAGAGTGGTGTTCACTATCCTTAACGTGGTGTTCACAACCCTTGCCGTGGTATTCACTACCCTTGGCGTGGTGTTCACTACCCTTAGCGTGATGTTCACTGAACTTGCCGTGGTGTTCACTACCCATGACATGGTGTTCACTACCCATGGCGTGGTGTTCACTATCCTTGGCGTGGTGATCACTACCCTTGGCATGTTCTTCACTACCCTTGACGTGGTGTTCACGACTCTTGCCGTCATGTTTACTACCCTTGGGGTGGTGTTCACTACCCTTAACGTGGTGTTCACTACTCTTGGCGTGGTGTTCACTACATTTAACGTGGTGTTCACTACCCATGACGTCATGTTCACTACCCTTGGCGTGGGGTTCACTAACCTTGGCGTGGTGTTCACCACCCTTGGCGTGGTGTTCACTGCCCTTGGCATGGTGTTCACTACCCATGGCGTGGTGTTCACTACCCTTGGCGTGGTGATCACTACCCTTGCTATGTTCTTCACTACCCTTGACGTGGTGTTCACTACCCTTGCCGTCATGTTTACTACCCTTGGCGTGGTGTTCACTACCCTTAACGTGGTGTTCACTACTTGGCGTGGTGTTCACTACCCTTAACGTGGTGTTCACTACCCATGACGTCATGTTCACTACCCTTGGCGTGGGGTTCACTACCCTTGCCGTCATGTTTACTACCCTTGGCGTGGTGTTCACTACCCTTAACGTGGTGTTCACTGCTCTTGGCGTGGTGTTCACTACCCTTAACGTGGTGTTCACTACCCATGACGTCATGTTCACTACCCTTGGCGTGGGGTTCACTAACCTTGGCGTGGTGTTCACCATTCTTGGCGTGGTGTTCACTGCCCTTGGCGTGGTGTTCACTACCCATGGCATGGTGTTCACTACCCATGGCGTGGTGTTTACTACCCTTGGCGTGGTGTTCACTATCCTCAGCGTGGTGTTCACTATCCTTGGAGTTGTGTTTACTATCCAAGGCGTGATATTCACTATCCTTGGCGTTGTGTTCACTATCCTTAGCGTGGTGTTCACTATCCTTAACGTGGTGTTCACAACCCATGCCGTGGTATTCACTACCCTTGGCGTGGTGTTCACTACCCTTAGCGTGATGTTCACTGAACTTGCCGTGGTGTTCACTACCCATGACATTGTGTTGACTACCCATGGCGTGGTGTTCACTACCCTTGGTGTGGTGATCACTACCCTTGGCATGTTCTTCACTACCCTTGACGTGGTGTTCACGACTCTTGCCGTCATGTTTACTACCATTGGCGTGGTGTTCACTACCCTTAACGTGGTGTTCACTACCCTTAACGTGGTGTTCACTACCCTTAACGTGCTGTTCACTACCCATGACGTCATGTTCACTACCCTTGGCGTGGGGTTCACTAACCTTGGCGTGGTGTTCACCACCCTTGGCGTGGTGTTCACAGCCCTTGGCGTGGTGTTCACTACCCATGGCATGGTGTTCACTACCCATGGCGTGGTGTTTATTTCCCTTGGCGTGGTGTTCACTACCCTTGGCGTCATGTTCACTACCCTTTGCGTGGTGTTCACTACCCTTGCCGCCATGTTTACTACCCTTGGTGTGGTGTTCACTACCCTTAACGTGGTGTTCACTACTCTTGGCGTGGTGTTCACTACCCTTAACGTGGTGTTCACTACCCATGACGTCATGTTCACTACCCTTGGCGTGGGGTTCACTAACCTTGGCATGGTGTTCACCATTCTTGGCGTGGTGTTCACTGCCCTTGGCTTGGTGCTCACTACCCATGGCATGGTGTTCACTACCCATGGCGTGGTGTTTACTACCCTTGGCGTGGTGTTCACTATCCTTAGCGTGGTGTTCACTATCCTTGGAGTTGTGTTTACTATCCAAGGCGTGATATTCACTATCCTAGGCGTGGTGTTCACTATCCTTAGCGTGGTGTTCACTATCCTTAACGTGGTGTTCATAACCCTTGCCATGGTATTCACTACCCTTGGCGTGGTGTTCACTACCCTTAGCGTGATGTTCACTGAACTTGCCGTGGTGTTCACTACCCATGACATGGTGTTCACTACCCATGGCGTGGTGTTCACTACCCTTGGCGTGGTGATCACTACCCTTGGCATGTTCTTCACTACCATTGACGTGGTGTTCACGACTCTTGCCGTCATGTTTACTACCCTTGGCGTGGTGTTCACTACCCTTAACGTGGTGTTCACTACTCTTGGCGTGGTGTTCACTACCCTTAACGTGGTGTTCACTACCCATGACGTCATGTTCACTACCCTTGGCGTGGGGTTCACTAACCTTGGCGTGTGTGTTCACCACCCTTGGCGTGGTGTTCACTGCCCTTGGCGTGGTGTTCACTACCCATGGCATGGTGTTCACTACCCATGGCGTGGTGTTTATTTCCCTTGGCGTGGAGTTCACTACCCTAGTCGTCATGTTCACTACCCTTTGCGTGGTGTTCACTACCCTTGGCTTGGTGTTCACTACCCTTCACTTAGTGTTCACTACCTTTGGCATGGTGTTCACTACCCTTGGCATGGTGTTCACTACCCTTAGCGTGGTGTTCAATATTCTTAACGTGGTGTTCACTATCCTTGGCGTGGTGTTCACTACCCTTTGCGTGGTGTTCACTACCCTTGGCGTGGTGTTCACTACCCTTTGCGTGGTGTTCACTACCCTTGGCGTGGTGATCAATACCCTTGCCATGTTCTTCACTACCCTTGACGTGGTGTTCACTACCCTTGCTGTCATGTTTACTACCCTTGGCGTGTTGTTCACTACCCTTAACGTGGTGTTCACTGAACTTGCCGTGGTGTTCACTACCCATGGCATGGTGTTCACTACCCATGGCGTGGTGTTCACTACCCTTGGCGTGGTGTTCACTATCCTTAGCGTGGTTTTCACTATCCTTGGAGTTGTGTTTACTATCCAAGGCGTGATATTCACTATCCTTGGCGTGGTGTTCACTATCCTTAGAGTGGTGTTCACTATCCTTAACGTGGTGTTCACAACCCTTGCCGTGGTATTCACTACCCTTGGCGTGGTGTTCACTACCCTTAGCATGATGTTCACTGAACTTGCCGTGGTGTTCACTACCCATGACATGGTGTTCACTACCCATGGCGTGGTGTTCACTATCCTTGGCGTGGTGATCACTACCCTTGGCATGTTCTTCACTACCCTTGACGTGGTGTTCACGACTCTTGCCGTCATGTTTACTACCCTTGGGGTGGTGTTCACTACCCTTAACGTGGTGTTCACTACTCTTGGCGTGGTGTTCACTACATTTAACGTGGTGTTCACTACCCATGACGTCATGTTCACTACCCTTGGCGTGGGGTTCACTAACCTTGGCGTGGTGTTCACCACCCTTGGCGTGGTGTTCACTGCCCTTGGCATGGTGTTCACTACCCATGGCGTGGTGTTCACTACCCTTGGCGTGGTGATCACTACCCTTGCCATGTTCTTCACTACCCTTGACGTGGTGTTCACTACCCTTGCCGTCATGTTTACTACCCTTGGCGTGGTGTTCACTACCCTTAACGTGGTGTTCACTACTCTTGGCGTGGTGTTCACTACCCTTAACGTGGTGTTCACTACCCATGACGTCATGTTCACTACCCTTGGCGTGGGGTTCACTACCCTTGCCGTCATGTTTACTACCCTTGGCGTGGTGTTCACTACCCTTAACGTGGTGTTCACTGCTCTTGGCGTGGTGTTCACTACCCTTAACGTGGTGTTCACTACCCATGACGTCATGTTCACTACCCTTGGCGTGGGGTTCACTAACCTTGGCATGGTGTTCACCATTCTTGGCGTGGTGTTCACTGCCCTTGGCGTGGTGCTCACTACCATGGCATGGTGTTCACTACCCATGGCGTGGTGTTTACTACCCTTGGCGTGGTGTTCACTATCCTTAGCGTGGTGTTCACTATCCTTGGAGTTGTGTTTACTATCCAAGGCGTGATATTCACTATCCTTGGCGTGGTGTTCACTATCCTTAGCGTGGTGTTCACTATCCTTAACGTGGTGTTCACAACCCTTGCCATGGTATTCACTACCCTTGGCGTGGTGTTCACTACCCTTAGCGTGATGTTCACTGAACTTGCCGTGGTGTTCACTACCCATGACATGGTGTTCACTACCCATGGCGTGGTGTTCACTACCCTTGGCGTGGTGATCACTACCCTTGGCATGTTCTTCACTACCATTGACGTGGTGTTCACGACTCTTGCCGTCATGTTTACTACCCTTGGCGTGGTGTTCACTACCCTTAACGTGGTGTTCACTACTCTTGGCGTGGTGTTCACTACCCTTAACGTGGTGTTCACTACCCATGACGTCATGTTCACTACCCTTGGCGTGGGGTTCACTAACCTTGGCGTGGTGTTCACCACCCTTGGCGTGGTGTTCACTGCCCTTGGCGTGGTGTTCACTACCCATATCATGGTGTTCACTACCCATGGCGTGGTGTTTATTTCCCTTGGCGTGGAGTTCACTACCCTAGTCGTCATGTTCACTACCCTTTGCGTGGTGTTCACTACCCTTGGCTTGGTGTTCACTACCCTTCACTTAGTGTTCACTACCTTTGGCATGGTGTTCACTACCCTTGGCATGGTGTTCACTACCCTTAGCGTGGTGTTCAATATTCTTAACGTGGTGTTCACTATCCTTGGCGTGGTGTTCACTACCCTTTGCGTGGTGTTCACTACCCTTGGCGTGGTGTTCACTACCCTTTGCGTGGTGTTCACTACCCTTGGCGTGGTGATCAATACCCTTGCCATGTTCTTCACTACCCTTGACGTGGTGTTCACTACCCTTGCTGTCATGTTTACTACCCTTGGCGTGTTGTTCACTACCCTTAACGTGGTGTTCACTGAACTTGCCGTGGTGTTCACTACCCATGGCATGGTGTTCACTACCCATGGCGTGGTGTTCACTACCCTTGGCGTGGTGATCACTACCCTTGCCATGTTCTTCACTACCCTTGACGTGGTGTTCACTACCCTTGCCGTCATGTTTACTACCCTTGGCGTGGTGTTCACTACCCTTAACGTGGTGTTCACTACTCTTGGCGTGGTGTTCACTACCCTTAACGTGGTGTTCACTACCCATGACGTCATTTTCACTACCCTTGGCGTGTTGTTCACTACCCTTGCCGTCATGTTTACTACCCTTGGCGTGGTGTTCACTACCCTTAACGTGGTGCTCACTGCTCTTGGCGTGGTGTTCACTACCCTTAACGTGGTGTTCACTACCCATGACGTCATGTTCACTACCCTTGGCGTGGGGTTCACTAACCTTGGCGTGGTGTTCACCATTCTTGGCGTGGTGTTCACTGCCCTTGGCGTGGTGTTCACTACCCATGGCATGGTGTTCACTACCCATGGCGTGGTGTTTACTACCCTTGGCGTGGTGTTCACTATCCTTAGCGTGGTGTTCACTATCCTTGGAGTTGTGTTTACTATCCAAGGCGTGATATTCACTATCCTTGGCGTGGTGTTCACTATCCTTAGCGTGGTGTTCACTATCCTTAACGTGGTGTTCACAACCCTTGCCGTGGTATTCACTACCCTTGGCGTGGTGTTCACTACCCTTAGCGTGATGTTCACTGAACTTGCCGTGGTGTTCACTACCCTTGACATGGTGTTCACTACCCATGGCGTGGTGTTCACTACCCTTGGCGTGGTGATCACTACCCTTGGCATGTTCTTCACTACCCTTGACGTGGTGTTCACGACTCTTGAGGTCATGTTTACTACCCTTGGCGTGGTGTTCACTACCCTTAACGTGGTGTTCACTACTCTTGGCGTGGTGTTCACTACTCTTAACGTGGTGTTCACTACCCATGACGTCATGTTCACTACCCTTGGCGTGGGGTTCACTAACCTTGGCGTGGTGTTCACCACCCTTGGCGTGGTGTTCACTGCACTTGGCGTGGTGTTCACTACCCATGGCATGGTGTTCACTACCCATGGCGTGGTGTTTATTTCCCTTGGCGTGGTGTTCACTACCCTAGGCGTTATGTTCACTACCCTTTGCGTGGTGTTCACTACCCTTGGCTTGGTGTTCACTACCCTTCACTTAGTGTTCACTACCTTTGGCATGGTGTTCACTACCCTTGGCATGGTGTTCACTACCCTTAGCGTGGTGTTCAATATCCTTAACGTGGTGTTCACTATCCTTGGCGTGGTGTTCACTACCCTTTGCGTGGTGTTCACTACCCTTGGCGTGGTGTTCACTACCCTTTGCGTGGTGTTCACTACCCTTGGCGTGGTGATCACTACCCTTGCCATGTTCTTCACTACCCTTGACGTGGTGTTCACTACCCTTGCCGTCATGTTTACTACCCTTGGCGTGGTGTTCACTACCCTTAACGTGGTGTTCACTACTCTTGGCGTGGTGTTCACTACCCTTAACGTGGTGTTCACTACCTATGACGTCATGTTCACTACCCTTGGCGTGGGGTTCACTACCCTTGCCGTCATGTTTACTACCCTTGGCGTGGTGTTCACTACCCTTAACGTGGTGTTCTCTGCTCTTGGCGTGGTGTTCACTACCCTTAACGTGGTGTTCACTACCCATGACGTCATGTTCACTACCCTTGGCGTGGGGTTCACTAACCTTGGCGTGGTGTTCACCATTCTTGGCGTGGTGTTCACTGCCCTTGGCGTGGTGTTCACTACCCATGGCATGGTGTTCACTACCCATGGCGTGGTGTTTACTACCCTTGGCGTGGTGTTCACTATCCTTAGCGTGGTGTTCACTATCCTTGGAGTTGTGTTTACTATCCAAGGCGTGGTATTCACTATCCTTGGCGTGGTGTTCACTATCCTTAGCGTGGTGTTCACTATCCTTAACGTGGTGTTCATAACCCTTGCCGTGGTATTCACTACCCTTGGCGTGGTGTTCACTACCCTTAGCGTGATGTTCACTGAACTTGCCGTGGTGTTCACTACCCATGACATGGTGTTCACTACCCATGGCGTGGTGTTCACTACCCTTGGCGTGGTGATCACTACCCTTGGCATGTTCTTCACTACCCTTGACGTGGTGTTCACGACTCTTGCCGTCATGTTTACTACCCTTGGCGTGGTGTTCACTACCCTTAACGTGGTGTTCACTACTCTTGGCGTGGTGTTCACTACCCTTAACGTGGTGTTCACTACCCATGACGTCATGTTCACTACCCTTGGCGTGGTGTTCACTGCCCTTTTCGTGGTCTTCACTACCCATTACATGGTGTTCACTACCCATGGCGTGGTGTTTATTTCCCTTGGCGTGGTGTTCACTACCCTAGGCGTCATGTTCACTACCCTTTGCGTGGTGTTCACTACCCTTGGCTTGGTGTTCACTACCCTTCACTTAGTGTTCACTACCTTTGGCATGGTGTTCACTACCCTTGGCATGATGTTCACTACCCTTAGCGTGGTGTTCAATATCCTTAACGTGGTGTTCACTATCCTTGGCGTGGTGTTCACTACCCTTTGCGTGGTGTTCACTACCCTTGGCGTGGTGTTCACTACCCTTTGCGTGGTGTTCACTACCCTTGGCGTGGTGATCACTACCCTTCCCATGTTCTTCACTACCCTTGACGTGGTGTTCACTACCCTTGCCGTCATGTTTACTACCCTTGGCGTGTTGTTCACTACCCTTAACGTGGTGTTCACTGAACTTGCCGTGGTGTTTATTATAGACTGTGGGTTGGTTGGTATTGTCGTCGTTGATCCTTCTCTACGGACAACCCAACCCACAACTCGGTAGAGTGCTTATACTAGGAGATCACCCTTGGCGCTTCTGGCTCTTGGAGAGGGGCTCAACGTCACACGTTTAGGGGATGCAGCTTCAACACTTAGCCTCGTTGTCACGTGCACACACCCACTCGAGCCGCTGTGACTCCCCACTCTCTCCTTAGGTGATATGATCTCCTCAATCCCCTTTTTGACTTATTAGTATTACCTTTTACCCTGTCCACGGCAGTGGTTCTTGGTTCTTTCTCTCTATCTCTCCTTCTTTACTACCTCCTGGGAAGCCTCACTAGGACAAGGGCAAACACCAGCAAATTGTGACACATTTACTGGACAAAGCACATACACGATACATACACACATATAATAATAATGAATCCTATACTCTACAATATCACAATCAGGTTGCACTCCAACACCATCAGAGCTCTATTATCAGCTTATCAAGTGGTATCCTATCTCCTGGTCCACCACCTGATACTATCAACCTCCTCAAGTTGATCAAGCCTACATACACTGTTGCACTATCAGCAAGATAATGTATATATAGAAAATCAGCATTTGAATGCAATAACATATATCAGTACAAATGTTCATTGATACACAACAATGATCAATCGATCAATATCAGTCCTAGAACGCACACATCTGTAGGTAATCCAGCCTACGACTGTAACTCTAAACTTCAGTATAAAAAAACTCCTTGACATAAGAATGCCAACAGTCACTCACCTCTCACTGCGTCTTGCACGCTAATGACAACCAAACACTATCAACTCCCTATAAGTAATCCACCAGAACTTCCCCTTCCACCTCTGGAAGTTCACTACCCTAATATCCTTAGGTTCTTCCGGGCTTCACTACCAGGATCCTCTGCAGCTCCTCCAGGCTGCTATCATGAAGCTTCCTTGAGCAACTACGGTGCTTCACCCTTCTGCTAGGGTCCTCCACAGCTCTCTTGGCTGCTACACCATGAAGTTTCCCCGAACAACTATGGTCCTTCTCCACCTCTACAGAAGCACGTGACACTCCTCTTCACTGCTGCTTCTCCTCACCGCTCGAGGTCCTCTGCTCCACTACCTTGGAGTCTCATCAGCTACTTCATCTGCTGGCTTCGAAGTTCTCAGCAACTTCTTCCCCAAAAGACAAACATGCAACCCATCGACACTCCAATAAAATGTTCCCCTTTAACACATAAACAAAAATAACCACACAATATGCTTGCCTCAAACCTCTATCTGTTCTCTACATACAGTGAGAGTGGACTCCCCCGTTTTGGGCGGGTCCATACTCCACCTCGCCTGGCGGCGGTCCTCACTCGCTGGGAGGGTCTTCCTCCGTCAAGAGCCAGGCTCCCTCAGTCGTCCGCCAGCGCTCAGAGGGGGCGGACGTCGCTCCGTGCTCCTCCCTCTTCACTCTCCTATTTCAGGCTTTCTGCCTTATTAAAACATGTCTAACTTATAAATAAACATTGCTACTGTCGCTGGGCACACGACCAACTACAAGTGATCACTATGAATTGGCGTATATCGTGCTTACCACAGATTAACTGATCGAGGGCGCTTTTCCTCTGACGGCGTCTGGTCAGGGCTCTCCACACAGCCCACGAAAATGCCTCTGAGTAGCTTATTAAACTCTGCTCGTCGACCAGGACTTGATACCACAACGTTCCCTGCTCGGTTCCACAGCTGGCACATCTACACACTTCTCTTCTCTTCGAGATATATCACTAGGGGTTCCCTTCTGGCGGGAGCTCAAATGGAGCGCGGCTTCCCCCTGCGATGTCTGGCACTCAAGTGAGGTCAAGGTCCTCCGGAAGCGAGCCTCACGCCTCCAGCAAAATGTCCACATCTCCTCGCCAGTCATTTATCTGTTTTCTTCTTCATTGCCCATGATCTCAAACTGTTATACATATCCAAGCAACTATTTTACATATGCGTTATCACCTCAAATTTTGCTAGACCTTCTAATCAGGTCAGGCTTGACGAATAACTCTCAAGGAGGGAGACTCGTTTCTCCTGTAGGCTGAGATCATAACAGTTCACTACCCATGGCATGGTGTTCACTACCCATGGCGTGGTGTTCACTACCCTTGGCGTGGTGATCACTACCCTTGCCATGTTCTTCACTACCCTTCACGTGGTGTTCACTACCCTTGCTGTCATGTTTACTACCCTTGGCGTGTTGTTCAATACCCTTAACGTGGTGTTCACTACCCATGACGTCATGTTCACTACCCTTGGCGTGGGGTTCACTAACCTTGGCGTGGTGATCACCACCCTTGGCGTGGTGTTCACTGCCCTTGGCGTGGTGTTCACTACCCATGGCATGGTGTTCACTACCCATGGCGTGGTGTTTACTACCCTTGGCGTGGTGTTCACTACCCTAGGCGTCATGTTCACTACCCTTTGCGTGGTGTTCACTACCCTTGGCTTGGTGTTCACCACCCTTCGGTTAGTGTTCACTACCCATGGCATGGTGTTCACTACCCATGGCGTGGTGTTCACTACCCTTGGCGTGGTGTTCCCTACCCTTAGCGTGGTGTTCACTACCCTTGGCGTCATGTTCACTACCCTTTGCGTGGTGTTCACTACCCTTGGCTTGGTGTTCACTACCCTTCACTTAGTGTTCACTACCATTGGCATGGTTTTCACTACCCTTGGCATGGTGTTCACTACCCAAAGCGTGGTGTTAACTACCCTTGGCGTGGTGTTCACTATCCTTGGTGTGATGTTCACTATCCTTGGCGTGGTGTTCAATACCCTTGGCGTGGTGTTCACTATCCTTGGCGTGGTGTTCACTACCCTTAGCGTGGTGTTCAATACCCTTGGCGTGGTGTTCACTACCCTTTGCGTGGTGTTCACTACCCTTGGAGTGGTGTTCACTACCCTTCACGTGCTGTTCACTACCCTTGGCATGGTGTTCACTACCCTTGGCATAGTGTTCACTCCCCTTGGCGTGGTGTTCACTACCCTTGGAGTGGTGATCACTACCCTTGGCGCGGTGTTCCCTACCCTTGGTGTGGTGTTCACTATCCTTTGCGTGGTGTTCACTATCCATAGCGTGGTGTTCACTTTCCTTTGCGTGGTGTTCACTATCCTTAGCGTGGTGTTCACTATCCTTAGCGTGGTGTTCACTACCCTTGGTGTGGTGTTCACTATCCTTAGCGTAGTGTTTACTATCCTTGGCGTGGTGTTCACTATCCATGGCGTGGTGTTCACTACCCCTGGTGTGGTGTTCACTATCCTTGCCGTAGTGTTCACTATCCTTGTGTGGTGTTCACTATCCTTGGCGTGATGTTCACTATCCTTGGCGTGGTGTTCACTATCCTTGGCGTGGTGTTTACTATCCTTGGCGTGGTGTTCACTGAACTAGGCGTGTTGTTCACTATCCTTAGCGTGGTGTTCACTATCCTTGGAGTTGTGTTTACTATCCAAGGCTTGGTTTTCACTCTCCTTGGCGTGGTGTTCACTATCCTTAGCGTGGTATTCACTATCCTTAGCGTGGTGTTCACAACCCTTGCCGTGGTATTCACTACCCTTGGCGTTGTGTTCATTACCCTTAGCGTGATGTTCATTGAACTTGCCGTGGTGTTCACTACCCATGGCATGGTGTTCACTACCTTTGGCGTGGTGTTCACTACCCTTGGCGTGGTGATCACTACCCTTGCCATGTTCTTCACTACCCTTGACGTGGTGTTCACTACCCTTGCCGTCATGTTTACTACCCTTGGCGTGTTGTTCACTACCCTTAACGTGGTGTTCACTACCCATGACGTCATGTTCACTACCCTTGGCGTGGGGTTCACTAACCTTGGCGTGGTGTTCACTGCCCTTTACGTGGTGTTCACTACCCATGGCATGGTGTTCACTATCCATTGCGTGGTGTTTACTACCCTTGGCGTGGTGTTCACTACCCTAGGCGTCATGTTCACTACCCTTTGCGTGGTGTTCACTACCTTTGGCTTGGTGTTCACCACCCTTCGGTTAGTGTTCACTACCATTGGCATGGTGTTCACTACCCTTGGCATGGTGTTCACTACCCTTAGCGTGGTGTTCAGTACCCTTAGCGTGGTGTTCACTATCCTTGGCGTGGTGTTCACTACCCTTGGAGTGGTGTTCACTACCCTTGACGTGGTGTTCACTACCCTTGGAGTGGTGTTCACTACCCTTTACGTGGTGTTCACTACCCTGGACGTGGTGTTCACTACCCTTGGCATGGTGTTCACTACCCTTGGCATAGTGCTCACTACCCGTAGCGTGGTGTTCACTACCCTTGGCGTGGTGTTCACTACCCTTGAAGTGGTGTTCCCTACCCTTAGCGTGGTGTTCAGTGCCCTTGGCGTGGTGTTCACTACCCATGGCATGGTGTTTACTACCCTTGGCGTGGTGTTCACTACCCTTGGCGTCATGTTCACTACCCTTGGCGTGGTGTTCACTATCCTTGGCGTGGTGTTTACTATTCTTGGCGTGGTGTTCACTAACCTTGGCGTGGTGTTCACTGAACTTGGCGTGGTGTTCACTATCCTTGGAGTGGTGTTTACTATCCTTGGCGTGGTGTTCACTGAACTAGGCGTGATGTTTTCAAAATATCAAAATAGTTTTCAAAATATCCCAAACATCCCAAATTCGACCCTTGAGCCTTATTTTGGAGCCAAATTCTGGCTCTCTGCCCATATTCGCAGTTTGAAAATGCGACTTTTTATACCGAAACTATGCCCATTACTGATATCGGCGATGGGTCACATTTTCACCAAACCCCCCCTGCAGTTTTCAAAATATCCCAAACATCCCAAATTTGACCCTTGAGCCATATTTTGGAGTTAAATTCTGGCTCTCTGCACGTATTCGCAGATTGAAATTACGACTTTTTATACCGAAAATATGCCAATTACTGAGAGCGGCGATATGTCACATTTTGCCCTAACTTCCCTGCAATTCTCAAAGTATCCAAAACATCCCAAAATCGACCCTTAAGCCAAATTTCAGAGCCAAATTCTGGCTCTCTGCGTGTATTCGCAGTTTGAAATTACAAAATATGCCAATTACTGAAAGCGGCGATGGATCACATTTTGCCTGAACCCTCCCTGCAGATTTAAAAGTATCCCAAACATCTCAAATTGGTAGCTTGAGCCATATTTTGGAGTCAAATTCTAGCTCTCTGCACGTATTCGCAATTTGAAGTTACGTATTTTTATACCGAAAATATGCCAATTACTGAGAGCGGCGAAGGGTCACATTTTGCCCAAACCCTTCCCTGCACTTTTCAAAATATCCCAAACATCCCAAATTAGACGCTTGAGCCCTATTTTGGAGCCAAATTCTGGCTCTCTGCACGTATTCGCAGTTTGAAACTACGATATTTTATACCGAAAATATGCCAATTACTGAGAGCGGCGAAGGGTCACATTTTGCCCCCCCACCCCCCTGCAGTATTCAAAATATCATAAACATCTCAAATTTGACCCTTGAGCCATATTTTGGAGCCAAATTCTGGCTCTCTGCACGTATTCGTTGATTGAAATTACGAATTTTTATACCGAAAATATGCCAATTACTGAAAGCGGCGATGGATCACATTTTGCCCGAACTCTCCCTGCGGTTTAAAAGTATCCCAAATATCCCAAATTCGACGCTTGAGCCATATTTTGGAGTCAAATTATCGCTCTCTGCACGTATTCGCAGTTTGAAATTACGTCTTTTTATACCAAAAATGTGCTAATTACTGAAAGCTGCGATGGATCACATTTTGCCCAAACACTCCCTGCAGTTTTTAAATATCACAAACATCCCAAATTCGACGCTTGAGCCACATTTTGGAGCCAAATTCTGGCTCTCTGCACGTATTCACAGTTTGAAATTACGATTTTTATACTGAAAATATCTTAATTACTGAGAGCAGCGATGGGTCACATTTTGCCCAAACCCCCCCTGCAGTTTCCAAAGTATCCCAAACATCCTAAATTCGACCCTTGAGCAATATTTTGGAGCCAAATTCTGGCTCTCTGCCCATATTCGCAGTTTGAAAATGCGACTTTTTATACCGAAACTATGCCCATTACTGATATCGGCGATGGGTCACATTTTCACCAAACCCCCCCTGCAGTTTTCAAAATATCCCAAACATCCCAAATTTGACCCTTGAGCCTTATTTTGTAACTAAATTGTGGATCTGTGCACGTATTCGCAGTTTGAAATGACGATTTTTTATACAGAAAATATGCCAATTACTGAGTGCAGCGATGGGTCTTATTTTGCCCTAACTTCCCTGCAATTCTCAAAGTATCCAAAACATCCCAAAATCGACCCTTGAGCCATATTTTAGAGCCAAATTCTGGCTCTCTGCGTGTATTCGCAGTTTGAAATTACAAAATATGCCAATTACTGAAAGCGGCGATGGATCACAATTTGCCCGAACCCTCACTGCAGATTTAAAAGTATCCCAAACATCCCAAAATGGAAGCTTGAGCCATATTTTGGAGTCTAATTCTATCTCTCTGCACGTATTCTCATTTGAAGTTACATATTTTTATACCGAAAATATGCCAATTACTAAGAGCGGCGAAGGGTCACATTTTGCCCAAACCCTTGCCTGCAGTTTTCAAAATATCCCAAACATCCCAAATTCGACGCTTGAGCCATATTTTGGAGCCAAATTCTGGTTCTCTGCACGTATTTGCAGTTTGAAATTACGATATTTTATACCGAAAATAGGTCAATTACTAATAGCGGCGAAGGGTCACATTTTGCCCCCCCCCCCCCCTGCAGTGTTTAAAATATCATAAACATCTCAAATTCGACCCTTGAGCCATATTTTGGAGCCAAATTCTGGCTCTCTGCACGTATTCGCTGATTGAAATTACGAATTTTTGTACCGAAAATATGCCAATTACTGAGAGCGACGATGGGTCACAGTTTGCCCAAACCCCCTGCAATTCTCAAAATATCCCAAACATCCAAAACTCGACTCTTGAGCCATATTTTGGTGCCAAATTCTGGCTCTCTCCATGTATTCGCAATTTGAAATTACGTCTTTTTATAACGAAAATATGCCAATTACTGAAAGCTGCGATGGATCACATTTTGCCCAAACACTCCCTGCAGTTTTTAAAATATCACAAACATCCTAAATATGACGCTTGAGCCACATTTTGGAGCCAAATTCTGGCTCTCTGTACGTAATCACAGTTTGAAATTACGATTTTTATACTGAAAATATATTAATTACTGAGAGCAGCGATGGGTCACATTTGGCCCAAACCCCCCTGCAGTTTCCAAAGAATCCCTAACATCCCAAATTCGACGCTTGAGCAATAATTTGGAGCAAAATTTTGGCTCTCTGCACATATTCGCAGTTTGAAATTGCGACTTTTTATACCGAAAATATGCCATTACTGATAGCGTCGATTGGTCAAATTTTCACCAAACCCCCCATGCAGTTTTCAAAATATCCTAATCATCCCAAATTTGACCCTTGAGCCATATTTTGGAACCAAATTCTGGATCTGTGCACGTATTCGCAATTTGAAATGACGATTTTTTATACAGAAAATATGCCAATTACTGTGTGCAGCGATGGGTCTTATTTTGCCTAAACCCCTCTGCAGTTGTCAAAATATCAAAAACATCCAAATTCTACCTTTGAGCCATATTTTTGGAGCCAAATTCTGGCTCTCTGCACGTATTCGCAGTTTAAAATTACGAATTTTTATACGACAATATGCTAATTACTGAAAGCGGCGATGGATCACATTTTACCCAAACCCTCCCTGCAGTTCTCAAAATATCCCAAACATCCCAAATTCGACGCTTGAGCCATATTTTGGAGAAAAGTTCTGGTTCTCTACACGTATTTGAAGTTTGAAGTTACTTTTTATACCGAAAATATGCCAATTACTGAGAGCTGCGATGGGTCAAATTTTGCCCAAAATCCACTTGCAGTTTTCAAAATATCCAAAAATTCCAAAATTCGAAGCTTGAGCAATATTTTGGGGCCAAATTCTGGCTCTCTGCACGTATTCGCAGTTTGAAATTACGATATTTTATACCGAAAATATGCCAATTACTGAGAGCAGCGATGGGTCACATTTTGCCCAAACCCACCTGCAGTTTTCAAAATATCCCAAACATCCTAAATTCGACCCTTGAGCCTTATTTTCGAGCAAATTCTGGCTCTTGGTACGTGTTCGCAGTTTGAAATAACGACTTTTTATACCTAAGATATGCCAATTACTGAGATCGGCAGAGGGTCACATTTTGCCCAAACCCTTCCCTGCAGTTTTAAAAATATCCCAAACATCCCAAATTCGACCCTTGAGCCATACTTTGGAGTTAAATTCTGGCTCTCTGCATGTATTCGCAAATTGAAATTACGACTTTTTATACAGAAAATATGCCAATTACTGTGAGCGGCGATGGGTCACATTTTGCCCAAACTCCCCCTGCATTTCTCAAAGTATCCAAAACATCCCAAAATCGACCCTTGAGCGATATTTTAGAGCCAAATTCTGGCTCTCTGCGTATATTCGCAGTTTGAAATTACAAAATATGCCAATTACTGAAAGCGGCGATGGATCACATTTTGCCCGAACCCTCCCTGCAGATTTAAAAGTATCCCAAACATCCCAAAATGGAAGCTTGAGCAATATTTTGGAGTCAAATTCTAGCTCTCTGCACGTATTCTCAATTGAAGTTACGTATTTTTATACCGAAAATATGCCAATTACTAAGAGTGGCGAAGGGTCACATTTTGCCCAAACACTTGCCTGCAGTTCTCAAAATATCCCAAACATCCCAAATTCGACGCTTGAGCCATATTTTGGAGCCAAAATCTCGCTCTCTGCACGTATTTGCAGTTTGAAATTACGATATTTTATACCTAAAATAGGCCAATTACTGATAGCAGCGAAGGGTCACATTTTGCCCCCCCCCCTGCAGTGTTTAAAATATCATAAACATCTCAAATTCGACCCTTGAGCCATATTTTGGAGCCAAATTCTGGCTCTCTGCACGTATTCGCTGATTGAAATTACGAATTTTTGTACCGAAAATATGCCAATTATTGAGAGCGACGATCGGGCACAATTTGCCCAAACCCCCTGCAATTCTCAAAATATCCCAAACATCCAAAACTCGACTCTTGAGCCATATTTTGGTGCCAAATTCTGGCTCTCTGCATGTATTCGCAATATGAAATTACGACCTTTTATATCGAAAATATGCCAATTACTGAAAGCGGCGATGGATCACATTTTGCCCGAATCCTCTCTGCGGTTTAAAAGTATCCCAAACATCCCAAATTCGACGCTTGAGCCATATTTTAGAGTCAAAATCTTTCTCTCTGCACGTATTCCCAGTTTGAAATTACGTCTTTTTATAACGAAAATATGCCAATTACTGAAAGCTGCGATGGATCACATTTTGCCCAAACACTCCCTGCAGTTTTAAAATATCACAAACATCCTAAATATGACGCTTGAGCCACATTTTGGAGCCAAATTCTGGCTCTCTGTACGTAATCACAGTTTGAAATTACGATTTTTATACTGAAAATATATTAATTACTGAGAGCAGCGATGGGTCACATTTGGCCCAAACCCCCCCTGCAGTTTCCAAAGAATCCCAAACATCCCAAATTCGACGCTTGAGCAATAATTTGGAGCAAAATTTTGGCTCTCTGCACATATTCGCAGTTTGAAATTGAGACTTTTTATAACGAAAATATGCCCATTACTGATAGCGTCGATTGGTCAAATTTTCACCAAACCTCCCCCTGGAGTTTTCAAAATATCCCAAACATCCCGAATTGACCCTAGAGCCATATTTTGGAACCAAATTCTGGATCTGTGCACGTATTCGCAGTTTGAAATGGCGACTTTTTATACAGAAAATATGCCAATTACTGTGTGCAGCGATGGTTTTATTTTGCCTAAACCCCTCTGCAGTTGTCAAAATATCAAAAACATCCCAAATTCTACCTTTGTGCCATATTTTTGGAGCCAAATTCTGGCTCTCTGCACGTATTCGCAGTTTAAAATTACGAATTTTTATACGACAATATGCCAATTACTGAAAGCGGCGATGGATCCCATTTTGCCCAAACCCTCCCTGCAGTTCTCAAAATATCCAAAACATCCCAAATTCGACGCTTGAGCCATATTTTGGAGAAAAGTTCTGGTTCTCTACACGTATTTGAAGTTTGAAGTTACTTTTTATACC
>NC_091169.1:308452-425221 GCF_040958095.1 Procambarus clarkii
ACTACCCTTGACGTGGTGTTCACTACCCTTGCCGTCATGTTTACTACCCTTGGCGTGGTGTTTACTACCCTTAACGTGGTGTTCACTACTCTTCGCGTGGTGTTCACTTCCCTTAACGTGGTGTTCACTACCCATGACGCCATGTTCACTACCCTTGGCGTGGTGTTCACTACCCATGGCATGGTGTTCACTACCCATGGCGTGGTGTTCACTACCCTAGGCGTCATGTTCATTACATTACCCTTTGCGTGGTGTTCACTACCCTTGGCTTGGTGTTCACTACCCTTCGCTTAGTGTTCACTACCATTGGCATCGTGTTCACTACCCTTGGCATGGTGTTTTACTACCCTTAGCGTGGTGTTTAATACCCTTGGCGTGGTGTTCACTATCCTTGGCGTGGTGTTCACTACCCTTTGCGTGGTGTTCACTACCCTTGGAGTGTTGTTCACTACCCTGGACGTGGTGTTTACTACCCTGGACGTGGTGTTCACTACCCTTGGCATGGTGTTCACTACCCTTGGCATAGTGTTCACAACCCTTGGCGTGGTGTTCACTACCCTTGGCGTGGTGTTCAATACCCTTGGCGTGGTGTTCCTACCCTTAGCGTGGTGTTCACTACCCTTGGCATGGTGTTCGCTACCCTTAGCGTGGTGTTCAATATCCTTAACGTGGTGTTCACTATCCTTGGCGTGGTGTTCACTACCCTTTGCGTGGTGTTCACTACCCTTGGCGTCATGTTAACTACCCTTTGCGTGGTGTTCACTATCCTTAGCTTGGTGTTCACTACCCTTCCCTTAGTGTTCACTACCATTGGGATGGTGTTCACTACCCTTGGCATGGTGTTCACTACCCTTAGCGTGGTGTTCACTACCCTTGGCGTGGTGCTCACTATCCTTGGCGTGGTGTTCACTACCCTTGGCGTGGTGTTAAATACCCTAGGCGTGGTGTTCACTACCCTTTGCGTGGTGTTCACTATCCTTGGAGTAGTGTTCACTACCCTTCACGTGGTGTTCATTACCCTGGGCGTGGTGTTCACTACCCTTGGCATGGTGTTCACTACCCTTGGCATAGTGTTCACTACCCTTGGCGTGGTGTTCACTACCCTTGGCGTGGTGATCACTACCCTTGGCGTGGTGTTCCCTACTCTTAGCGTGGTGTTCACTACTTATAGCGTGGTGTTCACTACCCTTGGCGTGGTGTTCACTATCCTTTGCGTAGTGTTCACTATCCTTGGCGTGGTGTTCACTATCTTTAGCATGGTGTTCACTACCCTTGGTGAGGTGTCCACTATCCTTAGCGTAGTGTTTACTATCCTTGGCGTGGTGTTCACTATCCTAGGCGTGGTGTTCACTGCCCCTGGTGTGGTGTTCACTATCCTTGCCGTAGTGTTCACTATCTTTGTGTGGTGTTCACTATCCTTGGCGTGATGTTCACTATCCTTGGCGTGGTGTTCACTATCCTTGGCGTGGTGTTCACTAACCTTGGCGTGGTGTTCACTGAACTTGGCGTGGTGTTCACTATCCTTGGAGTGGTGTTTACTATCCTTGGCGTGGTGTTCACTGAACTAGGCGTGGTGTTCACTATCCTTAGCGTGGTGTTCACTATCCTTGGAGTTGTGTTTACTATCCAAGGCGTGGTATTCACTATCCTTAGCGTGGTGTTCACAACCCTTGCCGTGGTATTCACTCCCCTTGGCGTGGTGTTCACTACCCTTAGCGTGATGTTCACTGAACTTGCCGTGGTGTTCACTACCCATAGCATGGTGTTCACTACCCATGGCGTGGTGTTCACTACCCTTGGCGTGGTGATCACTACCCTTGGCATGTTCTTCACTACCCTTGACGTGGTGTTCACTACCCTTGCCGTCATGTTTACTACCCTTGGCGTGGTGTTTACTACCCTTAACGTGGTGTTCACTACTCTTCGCGTGGTGTTCACTTCCCTTAACGTGGTGTTCACTACCCATGACGCCATGTTCACTACCCTTGGCGTGGTGTTCACTACCCATGGCATGGTGTTCACTACCCATGGCGTGGTGTTCACTACCCTAGGCGTCATGTTCATTACCCTTTGCGTGGTGTTCACTACCCTTGGCTTGGTGTTCACTACCCTTCGCTTAGTGTTCACTACCATTGGCATCGTGTTCACTACCCTTGGCATGGTGTTTACTACCCTTAGCGTGGTGTTTAATACCCTTGGCGTGGTGTTCACTATCCTTGGCGTGGTGTTCACTACCCTTTGCGTGGTGTTCACTACCCTTGGAGTGTTGTTCACTACCCTGGACGTGGTGTTTACTACCCTGGACGTGGTGTTCACTACCCTTGGCATGGTGTTCACTACCCTTGGCATAGTGTTCACAACCCTTGGCGTGGTGTTCACTACCCTTGGCGTGGTGTTCAATACCCTTGGCGTGGTGTTTCCTACCCTTAGCGTGGTGTTCACTACCCTTGGCATGGTGTTCGCTACCCTTAGCGTGGTGTTCAATATCCTTAACGTGGTGTTCACTATCCTTGGCGTGGTGTTCACTACCCTTTGCGTGGTGTTCACTACCCTTGGCGTCATGTTAACTACCCTTTGCGTGGTGTTCACTATCCTTAGCTTGGTGTTCACTACCCTTCCCTTAGTGTTCACTACCATTGGGATGGTGTTCACTACCCTTGGCATGGTGTTCACTACCCTTAGCGTGGTGTTCACTACCCTTGGCGTGGTGCTCACTATCCTTGGCGTGGTGTTCACTACCCTTGGCGTGGTGTTAAATACCCTAGGCGTGGTGTTCACTACCCTTTGCGTGGTGTTCACTATCCTTGGAGTAGTGTTCACTACCCTTCACGTGGTGTTCATTACCCTGGGCGTGGTGTTCACTACCCTTGGCATGGTGTTCACTACCCTTGGCATAGTGTTCACTACCCTTGGCGTGGTGTTCACTACCCTTGGCGTGGTGATCACTACCCTTGGCGTGGTGTTCCCTACTCTTAGCGTGGTGTTCACTACTTATAGCGTGGTGTTCACTACCCTTGGCGTGGTGTTCACTATCCTTTGCGTAGTGTTCACTATCCTTGGCGTGGTGTTCACTATCTTTAGCATGGTGTTCACTACCCTTGGTGAGGTGTCCACTATCCTTAGCGTAGTGTTTACTATCCTTGGCGTGGTGTTCACTATCCTAGGCGTGGTGTTCACTGCCCCTGGTGTGGTGTTCACTATCCTTGCCGTAGTGTTCACTATCTTTGTGTGGTGTTCACTATCCTTGGCGTGATGTTCACTATCCTTGGCGTGGTGTTCACTATCCTTGGCGTGGTGTTCACTAACCTTGGCGTGGTGTTCACTGAACTTGGCGTGGTGTTCACTATCCTTGGAGTGGTGTTTACTATCCTTGGCGTGGTGTTCACTGAACTAGGCGTGGTGTTTACTATCCTTAGCGTGGTGTTCACTATCCTTGGAGTTGTGTTTACTATCCAGGGCGTGGTATTCACTATCCTTAGCGTGGTGTTCACAACCCTTGCCGTGGTATTCACTCCCCTTGGCGTGGTGTTCACTACCCTTAGCGTGATGTTCACTGAACTTGCCGTGGTGTTCACTACCCATGGCATGGTGTTCACTACCCATGGCGTGGTGTTCACTACCCTTGGCGTGGTGATCACTACCAATGGCATGTTCTTCACTACCCTTGACGTGGTGTTCACTACCCTTGCCGTCATGTTTACTACCCTTGGCGTGGTGTTTACTACCCTTAACGTGGTGTTCACTACTCTTCGCGTGGTGTTCACTTCCCTTAACGTGGTGTTCACTACCCATGACGTCATGTTCACTACCCTTGGCGTGGTGTTCACTACCCATGGCATGGTGTTCACTACCCATGGCGTGGTGTTCACTACCCTAGGCGTCATGTTCATTACCCTTTGCGTGGTGTTCACTACCCTTGGCTTGGTGTTCACTACCCTTCGCTTAGTGTTCACTACCATTGGCATCGTGTTCACTACCCTTGGCATGGTGTTTACTACCCTTAGCGTGGTGTTTAATACCCTTGGCGTGGTGTTCACTATCCTTGGCGTGGTGTTCACTACCCTATGCGTGGTGTTCACTACCCTTGGAGTGTTGTTCACTACCCTGGACGTGGTGTTTACTACCCTGGACGTGGTGTTCACTACCCTTGGCATGGTGTTCACTACCCTTGGCATAGTGTTCACAACCCTTGGCGTGGTGTTCACTACCCTTGGCGTGGTGTTCAATACCCTTGGCGTGGTGTTTCCTACCCTTAGCGTGGTGTTCACTACCCTTGGCGTGGTGTTCACTACCCTTGGCGTGGTGATCACTACCCTTGGCGTGGTGTTCCCTACTCTTAGCGTGGTGTTCACTACTTATAGCGTGGTGTTCACTACCCTTGGCGTGGTGTTCACTATCCTTTGCGTAGTGTTCACTATCCTTGGCGTGGTGTTCACTATCTTTAGCATGGTGTTCACTACCCTTGGTGAGGTGTCCACTATCCTTAGCGTAGTGTTTACTATCCTTGGCGTGGTGTTCACTATCCTAGGCGTGGTGTTCACTGCCCCTGGTGTGGTGTTCACTATCCTTGCCGTAGTGTTCACTATCTTTGTGTGGTGTTCACTATCCTTGGCGTGATGTTCACTATCCTTGGCGTGGTGTTCACTATCCTTGGCGTGGTGTTCACTAACCTTGGCGTGGTGTTCACTGAACTTGGCGTGGTGTTCACTATCCTTGGAGTGGTGTTTACTATCCTTGGCGTGGTGTTCACTGAACTAGGCGTGGTGTTTACTATCCTTAGCGTGGTGTTCACTATCCTTGGAGTTGTGTTTACTATCCAGGGCGTGGTATTCACTATCCTTAGCGTGGTGTTCACAACCCTTGCCGTGGTATTCACTCCCCTTGGCGTGGTGTTCACTACCCTTAGCGTGATGTTCACTGAACTTGCCGTGGTGTTCACTACCCATGGCATGGTGTTCACTACCCATGGCGTGGTGTTCACTACCCTTGGCGTGGTGATCACTACCAATGGCATGTTCTTCACTACCCTTGACGTGGTGTTCACTACCCTTGCCGTCATGTTTACTACCCTTGGCGTGGTGTTTACTACCCTTAACGTGGTGTTCACTACTCTTCGCGTGGTGTTCACTTCCCTTAACGTGGTGTTCACTACCCATGACGTCATGTTCACTACCCTTGGCGTGGTGTTCACTACCCATGGCATGGTGTTCACTACCCATGGCGTGGTGTTCACTACCCTAGGCGTCATGTTCATTACCCTTTGCGTGGTGTTCACTACCCTTGGCTTGGTGTTCACTACCCTTCGCTTAGTGTTCACTACCATTGGCATCGTGTTCACTACCCTTGGCATGGTGTTTACTACCCTTAGCGTGGTGTTTAATACCCTTGGCGTGGTGTTCACTATCCTTGGCGTGGTGTTCACTACCCTATGCGTGGTGTTCACTACCCTTGGAGTGTTGTTCACTACCCTGGACGTGGTGTTTACTACCCTGGACGTGGTGTTCACTACCCTTGGCATGGTGTTCACTACCCTTGGCATAGTGTTCACAACCCTTGGCGTGGTGTTCACTACCCTTGGCGTGGTGTTCAATACCCTTGGCGTGGTGTTTCCTACCCTTAGCGTGGTGTTCACTACCCTTGGCATGGTGTTCGCTACCCTTAGCGTGGTGTTCAATATCCTTAACGTGGTGTTCACTATCCTTGGCGTGGTGTTCACTACCCTTTGCGTGGTGTTCACTACCCTTGGCGTCATGTTAACTACCCTTTGCGTGGTGTTCACTATCCTTGGCTTGGTGTTCACTACCCTTCCCTTAGTGTTCACTACCATTGGGATGGTGTTCACTACCCTTGGCATGGTGTTCACTACCCTTAGCGTGGTGTTCACTACCCTTGGCGTGGTGCTCACTATCCTTGGCGTGGTGTTCACTACCCTTGGCGTGGTGTTAAATACCCTTGGCGTGGTGTTCACTACCCTTTGCGTGGTGTTCACTATCCTTGGAGTAGTGTTCACTACCCTTCACGTGGTGTTCATTACCCTGGGCGTGGTGTTCACTACCCTTGGCATGGTGTTCACTACCCTTGGCATAGTGTTCACTACCCTTGGCGTGGTGTTCACTACCCTTGGCGTGGTGATCACTACCCTTGGCGTGGTGTTCCCTACTCTTAGCGTGGTGTTCACTACTTATAGCGTGGTGTTCACTACCCTTGGCGTGGTGTTCACTATCCTTTGCGTAGTGTTCACTATCCTTGGCGTGGTGTTCACTATCTTTAGCATGGTGTTCACTACCCTTGGTGAGGTGTCCACTATCCTTAGCGTAGTGTTTACTATCCTTGGCGTGGTGTTCACTATCCTAGGCGTGGTGTTCACTGCCCCTGGTGTGGTGTTCACTATCCTTGCCGTAGTGTTCACTATCTTTGTGTGGTGTTCACTATCCTTGGCGTGATGTTCACTATCCTTGGCGTGGTGTTCACTATCCTTGGCGTGGTGTTCACTAACCTTGGCGTGGTGTTCACTGAACTTGGCGTGGTGTTCACTATCCTTGGAGTGGTGTTTACTATCCTTGGCGTGGTGTTCACTGAACTAGGCGTGGTGTTCACTATCCTTAGCGTGGTGTTCACTATCCTTGGAGTTGTGTTTACTATCCAAGGCGTGGTGTTCACTATCCTTGGCGTGGTGTTCACTATACTTAGCGTGGTGTTCACTATCCTTAGCGTGGTGTTCACAACCCTTGCCGTGGTATTCACTACCCTTGGCGTGGTGTTCACTACCCTTAGCGTGATGTTCACTGTACTTGCCGTGGTGTTCACTACCCATGGCATGGTGTTCACTACCCATGGCGTGGTGTTTACTACCCTTGGCGTGGTGATCACTCCCCTTGGCATGTTCTTCACTACCCTTGATGTGGTGTTCACTACCCTTGCCTTCATGTTTACTACCTTTGGCGTGGTATTCACTACCCTTAACGTGGTGTTCACTACTCTTGGGGTGGTGTTCACTACCCTTAGCGTGGTGCTCACTACCCATGACGTCATGTTCACTACCCTTGGTGTGGGGTTCACTAACCTTGGCATGGTGTTCACCACCCTTGGCGTGGTGTTCACTGCCCTTGGCGTGGTGTTCACTACCCATGGCATGGTATTCACTACCCATGGCGTGGTATTTACTAACCTTGGCGTGGTGTTCACTACCCTAGGCGTCATGTTCACTACCCTTTGCGTGGTGTTCACTACCCTTGGTTTGGTGTTCACTACCCTTTGGTTAGTGTTCACTACCATTGGCATGGTGTTCTGTACCCTTGGCATGGTGTTCACTACCCTTAGCGTGGTGTTCAGTACCCTTGGCGTGGTGTTCACTATCCTTGGCGTGGTGTTCACTACCCTTGGCGTGGTGTTCACTACCCTTCACGTGGTGTTCACTACCCTTTGCGTGGTGGTCACTACCCTTGGAGTGGTGTTCACTACCCTTCACGTGGTGTTCACTACCCTGGACGTGGTGTTCACTACCCTTGGCATGGTGTTCACTACCCTTGGCATAGTGTTCACTAACCTTGGCGGGGTGTTCACTACCCTTGTCGTGGTGTTCACTACCCTTTGCGTGGTGTTCCCTACCCTTAGCGTGGTGTTCACTACCCTTAGCGTGCTGTTCACTACCCATGGCGTGGTGTTCAGTGCCCTTGGCGTGGTGCTCACTACCCATGACATGGTGTTCACTACCCATGGCGTGGTGTTTACTACCCTTGGCGTGGTGTTCACTACCCTTGGCGTCATGTTCACTACCCTTTGCGTGGTGTTCACTATCCTTGGCGTGGTGTTCACTAACCTTGGCGTGGTGTTCACTGAACTTGGCGTGGTGTTCACCATCCTTGGAGTGGTGTTTACTATCCTTGGCGTGGTGTTCACTGAACTAGGCGTGGTGTTCACTATCCTTAGCGTGGTGTTCACTATCCTTGGAGTTGTGTTTACTATCCAAGGCGTGGTGAATAAACTATCATTTATTCATAAACCCCAACCCCTTAACCTAACCTCTTGTAATCTTAGTGTATTTAGTAGGTTCTATCATATGTTCTTATTCCCCAACCCTTTAACCTAACCTTTCAGATGTAGTTTATTGTGTTTTTGACGCATTTGTTGAATATATTATCCTTTTCTTAACCTTTCAGATGTAGTTTTGTTTCTCCTTTGTATATTTTTATTTACCCACCATCCCACTTAACTTTCTTTCCTTCTTTTACTTTGTTTCTCCTACTCCTTCTAACCCTCCTTTTCTATCTCTCTCCCTTATTCTCTCTCTTCCTCCCCACCTCTCTCACTCATTTGCTCAAATGCTCTCTTGTTTCTCAAATTCAAGTCTTAGTGCTCCCATGCTCTTCCTCCCCCTCTCTCTTACTCTTTTCTCCTCTTTACATGCTCTCACTCCTTTGCTCTCTTGTTTTTTCTCAATTTCAAGTCTTAGTAGATCTGATTATTTACTATTGTAATTTTATTATTAATAAGATAAAATGAACTTATATGTGAAAACAAAGTAAAAGAAGTAAAGAAGGTTAAGTGGGATGGTGGGTAAAAAAAAATATACAAAGGAGAAACAAAACTACATCTGAAAGGTTATGAAAAGGATAATATATTCAACAAATACGTCAAAAACACAATAAACTACATCTGAAAGGTTAGGTTAAAGGGTTGGGGAATAAGAACATATGATAGAACCTACTAAATACACTAAGATTACAAGAGGTTAGGTTAAGGGGTTGGGGAATAAGAATAAATGATAACAAACATAATAAATACAACTTATGAGCAACTTGACGAACTTTAACAAATAACCCTTGATCTGTAAAAATGGCCATTTGAGAAATTAGCCCTTGAAACGAGTAAATTCCCATATATAACAAAAATCCTTTGAAATGGTTAAACACCCAATCTTAAACAAATAACACTTGAAATGCAAAAATATCCATTTGAGAAATTAACCCTTGAAATGAGTAAATGAATATGAGACAATGATTGACGAAACACAAAAGACAAGCAGGAATAATTATGTAAGTTAGATCATGTCTGGTTGGACTAGATAAGTTAGGATACATCAGTTTGGGAATGTAAGATTAAGTTAGGTAAAGCAAGTTAGGTTAGGTTAGGATAGGTAGGATAAGATACGTAAGTTAGGTTAGGTTAAGTTATGTAAGTTAGGTTAAGCAGGTTAAGTTAGGTAAGGTAAGGTAAGTTAGGTTAAGCAGGTTAAGTTAGGTAGGGTAGGTAAATTAGGTTAAGCAGGTTAAGTTAGGTAAGGTAAGGTAAGTTAGGTTAAGCAGGATAAGTTAGGTCAAGTTAGGTAGGGTAGGTAAGATAGGTTAAGCAGGTTAAGTTAGGTAAGGTAGGTAAAGTTAGGTTAAGCAGGTTAAGTTAGGTAATGTAGGTAAGTTAAATTAAGCAGGATAAGTTAGATTAAGTTAGGTAAGTTAAGTTAGGATAGGTAAAGTTAAGTTAAGCAGGTTAAGTTAGGTAAATGTAGGTAAGTTAGGTTAAGCATGATAAGTTAGGTTAGGTTAGGTAAGTTAGGTATGATAGGTAAGGTAAGGTAAGTTATGTTACGATAGGTAAAGTTAGGTAAGATAGGTAAGGTAAGGTAAGTTAGGTTAAGCAGGATAAGTTAGGTTAGGTTAGGTAAGTTAGGTATGATAGGTAAGGTAAGGTAAGTTATGTTACGATAGGTAAAGTTAGGTAAGGTAAAGTAAGTTATGTTAGGATAGGTAAAGTTAGGTTATGCAGGTTAAGTTAGGTAAGATAGGTAAAGGTAAGGTAAGTTATGTTACGATAGGTAGAGTTAGGTTACGCAGGTTAAGTTAGGTAAGATAGGTAAGGTAAGGTAAGTTAAGTTAGGATAGTTCAGAGAACAGTTTTAGGGTAAAGTGACTACGAAAATATATTTTAACAGAAGTGCAGGTTTGGTAAGAAAAGCTGAACTAGTTACATTTTGGATAGAAATTTTATGACTGAAGATGTCTTAAAGAATAACATGATGGAAGAAGAAGAGTTTCCTTGATGAACGAAGGTGTCTTAGAGAACAACTTTTTGGAGAACGAAGGTGAATTAGAGATCACTTTGATGACTCTGCGAATAACTTTGATCAACGAAGATGGATTGGAAAGTTTCTCTAATGAACGAAGGTGACTTATAGATTAACTTTTATGATTTAGAGAACATCTTTGATGTCTTAGAGAACAACATTGATGTCTTAGAGAACAACTTTGATGAACAAAGATGTCTTAGAAAGCTTCTCTGATGAACGAAAAGATACTTAGAGAATAACTTTGATGATTGTATTTAACTTTTTGATGGCTCTGAGGACAGTTTTTTGAACGAGGATGTCTCAGAAGGCATCTTTGAATAACAAAGGTGACTCTGAGAATAACTTTTGATGACTCTGAGAATGACTTTGTTGTCTTAGAGAATAACTTTGATGACTTAGAGAATTACTATGTTGAACGAAAGTGAGTTAGAGATTACCTTCGATGACTCTGAGAATATCTTTGATGACTTCGAGAAAACTTTGATGACTTTGAGAACAAGTTTGATAGCTCTGAGAAGGACTTTTATGCCTCTGAGATTAACTTTAATGAACGAAGATGTCTTAGAAAGTTTCTCTGACGAACGAAAGGTTACTTAGAGAATAACTTTTATGTCCCTGAAAATAACTTTTATGTCTCTGAGAATAGCTTTTACGCCTCTGAGAATAACTTTGATGTCTTAAAGGATGTCTTTGATGTCTCAAAGGATGTCTTTGAGTGCAACTTTGATGAACGAGAGTGAGTTAGAGATTACCTTTGTTAACTATGAGATTAAGTTTGATGAACGAGAAAATACTTTTTGATGCCATCGAGAATAATTTTGTTAGCTCTGAGAATAACTTTTATGCCTCTGAGATTAACTTTAATGAACGAAGATGTCTTAGAAAGTTTCTCTGATGAACGAAAGGTTACTTAGAGAATAACATTTTGATGACTGAGATTAACTTTTTGATGACCCTGAGAATAACTTTGAGGATGCGAGTAAATTTTTTAAGTGTTTGAGAGTGTCTTTTGATATCTCGAAGAGTGCCCTTGAAGTCTTAAAGGATGTTTTTGATGTCTCAAAGGATGATTTTGAGTGCAACTTTGATGTCTTTGAGTAAGTCCTTGATGTCTCGAAGAGTGTCTTTGACTATATTTCTTACTTAACGACATGTAATTTTAGTTAGGAACAATGATGAATATGACTATTTTAGCGAAGTGAAAGGTTACTTTAGTTAAGCACAGTGTTGGAAAGAGGCTACACATGACTATTTTCAGATGAGAGAAGTGGTATTTCAGTTAAGAAATGACAAGGAAACATGATGAATTAACTATTTTTTAGTTGACTGATGAATACTTTTAGTTAAGGAAAAAGACAAAACATGACGAGGGAGACTATTTTTGTGCTCCCCAAAGTATAATGTCAGTTAAGAACAGCGATGAAAGATATCTTTGGTTATTTTTTCTTACTTGACAAAAACATAATGGCTGTTACGAAATGATGAACAAGACTATTTTCAATTACTTGAAGACGGATAAAGTTAGTTATGAAATGACAATGAAACATGAAGAACACGGTTATTTTCTGATGACTAGGGAATAAGTTTAGTTATGAACAGTGTTGGAAAGATTCCTTTGACTATTTTTTGGTTGATTGGATAATAAGTTTAGTTGAGAAATGAGGAAAGTGACTATGTTTTAGTTGATTGACGAAAGATTTTTAGTTAAGAAGTTACAAGAAAGGTTTGTCTTTGTAAATTTGGAACTGATTTTTAACGAAATTTGATTGATTTTTGACGAAAGATTTTTAGTTAAGAAGTTACAAGAAAGGTTTGTCTTTGTAAATTTGGAACTGAATAAAGTGTAGATTTGTTTAAGAACGGGGTTGGTAGAACTATTAAGTTGACTACGAGAATTACTTTGACATAGTTTTGCAAATAAAAACTTGGTGACTAAAATTGTTGAGGGAACTGTATTGCAATATAATATTATTTGACAAAGAACTAGTTAGTGAATGGAAGAAACAAATTTGTTTAAAGAAACAAAGAACATAAAAAAAATTGAGGTTAAGTAGGGGAATGAACACAGTGAACATACGGTGAACACAGAAAACATGTAAGAAAAAGTGATGAATAGAGTGAACATGCAGGGAATATGAACTTGTAGAGAATATGAAGACATGATAAGGAACATAGGGAATACAAGAATGAACACTGAACATGTGAAGAACAAGCTAAGAACATTGAGAACATGAATATTGAGTATAAAAGTTATACAGAGAACATATGATGTACATGAAAACATGACAAAGAACATAATGAACATACGGGGAAAATGGTAGAAAAAATTTGAACTGAGCATGCGGTGAACATTTGTAGAACATGGAATGAACACAGAAAACATGGAAAAAATGTGAAGAGCACAGCTGAATATAGAGAAAATATGCAAATACAGTAAGATGATTATTGAAGGTTTGGATACGTTGGGGATGAAAGATAATTACACAGGTTGGGGTTTTGTGACTACTCTGATAAAGAGTTAGGTTGGAGAGGGACTTGATCGGATATATTTATGTTCGATGTTCTAAGACAGAGGAAATGGAGCTTGGCTTATGTCCAGATTAATTTTACTACGTTAGAAATAAGGTGATCTTAAATCTCAGGGTGATTTAGTTGGAAAATAAAGAACTTGTACAAAATGAACTAAGCTGGGGGACAAGAGTTGAAACTTGATAACTGAACTGGTTTTTATTTACTATGTCTGAAAATGTAGTTGGGTGTTTAAATCTCAGGGGGATTTGGACTGATAGTAATGAATTTACAGGAGTGAACTTGGACAGAGGACAAGAGCTAGAGTTTTATAATTGTTTACATCATATTTACTATGTCTGAAATACAGAGGGTAAAAATTTCAGGGAAATTGATGGGTTATTTACAAAGATACGAGAGAGAACTAAGGTGGGGACGAAAGCTGGAGCTCGTTAACTGTTTTGATCTTATTTACGGTGCCTGAAATACAGAGGGTAAAAATTTCAGGGGAATTGATAGGGTATTAACAAAGACTTGAGGGTGGAGTAGGGTGGGGGACGAGAGCTGGAGCTCAGTAACTGACTTGATCTTATTTACTACGACTGAAATATGACTTTAAAATTTCATGGGGGATTGGACTGCTAGTAGCGAAAATGGGGTCTCTGTCAAATTTGGGTCTTCAATTGGACTCTGATTAATTTCGATCAAGAACTGGACTCTGATGAATTTTGCTCTCAAAGTAGACTCTGGCGAATTTGAGCATAAACTGGATGTCATGTTCACAGAAAATGGTACCATCCGTTTTCTATGTGCGGCGGCTGAGACGCCAGAGAGAGGAGGTAAACAATAGAGCGTACAGGACGCCCGCCAAGCTTGGTAGCTACTAGTCATGTAATCATATTAAGTATTAAAGTCAGTAACCAAGTCATGACTTTACATCAACCCTACAACCAAGACTTCCTCAGTAACACACAAACACCACATTGGCGACGAGGATGAACTGTGAACGCAGGTATTTGTTTAGTTTCAAACACAAGGGAGAAGCATGCTGCCTGGAGGAGGAAGAGAAGCTGTGAGCGCCATACCCGATGCTGTATGCTAACCGATGCTGTGTGCTAACCAATGCTGTGTGCTAAACGATGCTGTGTGCTAACCAATGCTGTGTGCTACCCAAGCTGTGTGCTACCCAAGCTGTGCTGAAGAAACTGTGTACTGAGGAATCTGCCGACGTTGTGTACGAAACGACGCATTGATGTGTACAAAACCTGATGTTTTGGTTACGAAACGACGCTTCGTGCTACAAAATTCATCACACTGAACTGACTGCTGTACCAACTGCTGTACCAACTGCTGCACCAACTGCTGTACCAACTGCTGCTGTACCAACTGCTGCTGTACCAACTGCTGTGCTGCTGCTGTGAGTAGGAACAACACATGTACACAAGGGCTAGGTAAGAAGTCAGTTGCTGCTATATTGTGCACTGTTGTGAACTTTTGCATTAAAATGCTTGTGTGCTTTGCAAAATTAAAGTAATTACAGTGAATTCTTGACTAACATATACAGTGCAGTAAGTGTTTAATATTCTGAGGAACATTTAAGTGATAAGTTTACATTTATTCAGTAAAAAATGGCAAATATACCTCAGTTTCCTGCATTTGATCCTGACTGTGACCAGACAAACCTGTCACAGAGGTGGGTCAAATGGCTTAAAAAGTTTGAAAATTTGTTGATAGTTTCTGACATCAAAAGTGCTGAAAGAAAGCGTGCCTTTCTACTTCATTATGCAGGTGATAGAGTTTGTGACATCTTTGACACACTGAAAGACACTGGTGGTGCCAAAGATTATGACACTGCCAAAGCCAAACTAACAGAGCATTTCAAACCAAGGCAAAATACTGCTATGGAAATTATGCATTTCAGGAGAGCAAAACAACTCTCTAATGAAACTGTGGATCAATACCACACACGTCTGCAGAGTTTAGCAGCCCATTGTGAGTTTGCTGATGTTGACAAAGAAATCAAACAGCAAATAATTGAATCATGCACATCTACACGTCTTCGTCGAAGAGCTCTAGAACTTGTTGATGATGACAGTTCTCTTACCAAGATACTGGATATGGCTCGTCGAATGGAAGATGCTGCACGTGATGCTCGTGTCATGGAGTGCAGTGCTAATAACGGTTCTGCCACTGTTACTAACAGTGATGAGGTACGTAAGGTTCAGGGAGGACACCGTGATCAAAGAAGATATCATGGCAAACCTAACAGTAAATTTAGCCGAGAACCACGTCACAACTGGGGTCAAGGAACAAGGCTCAAGCAGTCACAACGACCCACATCAGAGGGTGTCAACAATAAATGTTACAATTGTGGAGGAGACTACCCACACCAAGATAATGTTTGTCCTGCTCAAGGTAAGAAGTGCTATGAGTGTGGAAAACTAGGTCATTTTGGTGCTATGTGTCGTTCCGCACTAAAGAAACCACAGTCAATGAATAAAAGCACTGTACGAGGATCAGGTCATAGGGGTCGAGGTGGTATACACAATATTGAGCCTCATATCCAAAATGTTAATAATGTACAAGACAGCATTTCATTACAACCAGTCTCAGATGACAGTGAATGTGATTATACTTAAGGAGTACAATCAATCACAGAATGGAATGATCTTCCAAACAACCCAGAGACTATAGTATATATTGCTGGTATTTGTCTCAAAGTTCTTATTGACACTGGATCAAACATTGACACCATGGCTGAGTGCCACTATGAAAAATTTAGAAAACAGTTCCCAAAGCTAGAAAAATACAATGGTAAAGCCACTGCCTATGCTTCGAAGTTAGCCTTGCCAGTGATTGGAACTTTAACTGCAGAGATTAAGTCAAAGAATGCAATGCTCATTACTACATTCCATGTTGTTAGGAATGCAAAGGAGTCTTTACTCAGTTACAAGACTTCAACCAAATTGGGGCTACTTCAGCTTTCTAATGCTGTAGCAGTGGAATCTGCAAACAATGTTGATGGTATTGTTGCTGAATTTTCTGATCGATTTAAATCCATAGGTTGTTATACTGATAGCAAAGTACATCTGCATATCAACCCAGATGTAATTCCAGTTGCCCAACCACATCGCCGACAACCATTCCATACTCGCAAGAAAGTCGATGCCGAACTGGATAGGCTGATAGAACTAGATATCATTGAACCAGTAACAGGCCCAACACCATGGGTAAGCCCAATTGTCACTCCACCAAAGCCGAAGAATCCAGATGAGATACGCATTTGTGTGGACATGCGTGTGCCCAACAAGGCAATAATGCGTGAACGCCATCCTACACCGACAGTAGATGATATGATCTACCGCTTGAATGGTGCAACTGTATTCAGCAAGTTAGATTTAAACAAGGGCTATCATCAGCTTGAACTTGATGAGGAGAGTCGATTCATCACAACGTTTACGACACATCGAGGTCTGTATAGGTACAAGCGCCTGAGTTTTGGTAATAACAGTGCTGCCGAGGTATTCCAGCACATCATCAGCCAGGTATTGCAAGATATACCTAATGCTGACAACATGTCTGATGACATCATTGTTTATGGCCGTACCCAAGCTGAACACAACAAAGCTCTTCGTGCAACATTGCAACGCTTACGAGAAAAGAATCTGACGTTAAGCCGAGCAAAGTGTGAGTTCAATCAACATAAAATTGAATTCTTTGGACATGTACTTAGTGACAAAGGTCTGTCTCCAGATCCTAAGAAAGTTGCAGATATCAAGAATGCTGCACCTCCTTCAACGTCCACTGAAGTACATAGTTTTCTGGGAATGGCAAACTACTGTTCTCGCTTCATTCCAGATTTTGCTACCATTACAAAGCCTCTACGTGAGCTCCTGAAGAAAAATGCATCATGGTACTGGAGCAATATCCAGCAAAATGCATTTGATGCTGTGAAAGATGCACTAGTAGAGAATGCGACTGCTGCATACTTTGATCCATCAATGGACACTGAGTTAACGGTGGATGCTAGTCCTGTTGGATTAGGTGCTGTTTTAGCCCAACACAAACCTGGTCAACCAGATTCCAGAGTAGTAATTGCCTACGCCAGCCGTTCTCTCACAGATGTTGAGCAACGATACAGTCAGACAGAGAAGGAAGCTCTTGCTCTTGTATGGGGCTGTGAACACTTCAATGTGTATCTGCTTGGTGCGCCCTTCACCACGATGGTCACTGACCACAAACCGTTGGAGACCATCTTCAATAATCCAAAGTCCAAACCACCAGCTCGCATTGAGAGATGGGCTCTTCGTCTGCAACCATACAACTTTACGGTGAAATACAAGCCGGGTGCAGGCAATCCCGCTGATTACATCAGTCGACATCCTGCAAACAGTTTCACCATCACCAAGCATCAGCAAGTTGCCGAGGAATATGTACACTCTGTAACCTGTGATGCAGTCCCTAAGGCTCTCACTCTTGATGAAATCCGTACTGCAACCCTGGAGGACCCAACTCTGCAAGCAACAGTGGATGCATTGACTAAGAAAAGTTTCCACGCATCCCACCCTCAGGAGTTGACCAAGATGCATTCAAAGCACTTGAACGCTTCCAGACAGAATTAAGTGTTACGCAACAACGCGACACTGTGCTGCGAGGTACTCGTATCATTATTCCAGCTGTTCTCCAGCAACGTGCTCTGAAGCTTGCACATCAAGGACACCAAGGTCTTGTTAGGACCAAACAGCTGCTACGAGAAAAGGTGTGGTTTCCTGGCATTGATCGTCAAGCAAAGGATATGCATGATGCCTGTGTCCCTTGCCAAGCTGCAGTGGATACTTCAAGACCAACACCTCTACAACCTTCACCACTACCTGCTGCACCATGGACGGAAGTATCGATGGACTTCTGTGGACCACTACCAACTGGAGAGTACTTGATGGTAGTCAATTGATGATCACTCACGTTATCCAGAAGTAGAAATCATCACTTCCACATCTGCAAAGGCTGTCATCCCGAAACTCGACAAGATCTTTTCAAACTTTGGCATTCCCGAAGTTGTCAAGACAGACAATGGACCGCCATTCAATGGACAAGACTTCGTCAACTTTTCTGAGCATATTGGATTCAAACACCGCCGTGTGATGCCACTACATCCTCAAGCAAATGGAGAAGATGAGAGATTCATGCAACCTCTCATGAAAGCGGTACACTGTGCTCATGCCGAAGGACGATCCTGGAAACAAGCTATGTATGCTTTTCTCAGGAACTACCGTGCAACACCACATGGAACACTGGGCAAGTCGCCTGGCGAACTTTTATTTGGACGTCCTATGAGAATCGCACTACCCGTCATGCCAGCCGAGGTAACGGATAAACGTCTCGCTCAGAAGGATGCACTAGCCAAGGGCAAAATGAAAATTGCTCATGATCAACGTGCAAAGGAACAGTTCATAAAGGTTGGTGACACTGTTCTCGTTAAAAAGAAAAAAGAGGGAAAGTTAGATATGCCGTATGATACAAAACCATATAAAGTGATTAGTGTAAAAGGAACTATGGTAACAGCTAGTAATAGAGATCATAGTATAACACGTAATATGGCTTATTTCAAAGTGATTCCAACTAGTGTAGAAAATGATGAAGTGCAAAGTCGTGCAAAAGAAAAAGAAAAAAATAGTTATAACCCGACAAACAATTCATCAAGGGATGTTATTGCATTTAAGGACTCTCGTCCTAAACGTCATGTTAAACGCCCTACACGATTTGATGATTAATTGTGTTCCTATGTAATGAAAAGTATTTACTTATTATGCTAAACTAAATTTAATATTGTTTGAATAATGCAGATATCTCATTCAATATTTTGTAACTTTGTATTACAGTTTCTTTCATGTTTGTTTAACATTGCATATGTATTTTTAACATTGAAATCCTTTGTGGAAAAGATTAAGTTGTTTAAATTCTTTGTGTGCTTAATTAATGTTAAATGTATGCAGTATCTCTTGATATGGTAATAACTTACTTTGTGTCAATAACTTTGCTTTGTGCTACAAGCATGGTAGACATCCTGTATTCATTCTTTTTAAAGAAAAGGAGGGATGTCATGTTCACAGAAAATGGTACCATCCGTTTTCTATGTGTGGCGGCTGAGACGCCAGAGAGAGGAGGTAAACAATAGAGCGTACAGGACGCTCGCCAAGCTTGGTAGCTACTAGTCATGTAATCATATTAAGTATTAAAGTCAGTAACCAAGTCATGACTTTACATCAACCCTACAACCAAGACTTCCTCAGTAACACACAAACACCACACTGGACTCTGACGAAAATTGGGTATAAAATACAGGACTGATGAAATTTGAGCTTAAAACTGTCTCTGACTAATTTTGCTAGCAAACTGGACTCTGGCGAATTTCTGTTGATAATTGGACTCTGATGAAATATAAGCTTAAAACTGTCTCTGACTAATTTTGCTCACAAAGTCGACTCTGGTCATTTTTAGGTATAAAATGGTCTCTGACAAAATTCTGTCTATAACTGGGCTCTGTTCAATTTTGGTCTTTACAGGTGAAATAGCCGTAAATGTATATAAAACTAAATGTTATGGCTAAGTTGTCTGTTTTCCTTAACAAAACATCTAAGACAATATTCTCTGAAAATGGTCTTTTTTCCAATTCGGTCATAAACATATAAATAAAATTCTATGATTATTTGAAACTGAAAATAGCTGTAAGGAAATAGGAAGAGAGAGAGAGAGAGAGAGAGAGAGAGAGAGAGAGAGAGAGAGAGAGAGAGAGAGAGAGAGAGAGAGAGAGAGAGAGAGAGAGAGAGGGACGGTCCAGATATTATGGAGAAGATAAGATAAGATAAGATAAGAGGTAACCTGAAGGCCGCGTCTGACTGGGACCGTAAGGTAAACACAGGTGGGCCACAGATTGTGAGGTAAGGGGGGGAGGGAGGGGGTGTGAGGTATGAGCGGGAGATGCAGGGGAAGGCCGTGAAATGATTCAGATATATAGCAATATACTAGTTTCTAAGTAAGAATCCCATAAGAACTCTTAACAAAACTCGTATAACATTATTTTCATAAGAACTCTTAACAAACTCGTACGATATTATTTTCATTATAAGAACTTTAACAACTTATAAAATATGTGACTGACAAAATTTACCTGAAAACCCTGGATCATAAACACGATTTTGAATTTCTCCCATAAGAACTTTAACAAAACTCGTATGACATTATTTTCATCAAAAGAACTTTAACAAACTTCTAAAATCTGTGACTGACAAAATTTACCTGAAAACCCTGGCTCACACGTGGGATATTGGAACCTGAAAACCATGGCTCACACAGACGATATTGGAACCTGAAAACCATGGCTCACACAGACGATTTTTGACCTGAAACCCCGGAAAACCATGGCTCACACAGACGATTTCCCCCCCCCCAAAAAAAAATCGTCTGTTCGTTGCCATCCCTACTACTCTTCACTACCCTTGACGTGGTGTTCACTACCCTTGCCGCCATGTTTACTACCCTTGGTGTGGTGTTCACTACCCTTAACGTGGTGTTCACTACTCTTTGCGTGGTGTTCACTACCCTTAACGTGGTGTTCACTACCCATGACGACATGTTCACTACCCTTGGCGTGGGGTTCACTAACCTTGGCGTGGTGTTCACTAACCTTGGCGTGGTGTTCACCATTCTTGGCGTGGTGTTCACTGCCCTTGGCGTGGTGTTCACTACCCATGGCATGGTGTTCACTACCCATGGAGTGGTGTTTACTACCCTTGGCGTGGTGTTCACTATCCTTAGCGTGGTGTTCACTATCCTTAACGTGGTGTTCACAACCATTGCCGTGGTATTCACTACCCTTGGCGTGGTGCTCACTACCCTTAGCGTGATGTTCACTAAACTTGCCGTGGTATTCACTACCCATGACATGGTGTTCACTACCCATGGCGTGGTGTTCACTACCCTTGGCGTGGTGATCACTACCCTTGGCATGTTCTTCACTACCCTTGACGTGGTGTTCACGACTCTTGCCGTCATGTTTACTACCCTTGGCGTGGTGTTCACTACCCTTAACGTGGTGTTCACGACTCTTGGCGTGGTGTTCACTACCCTTAACGTGGTGTTCACTACCCATGACGTCATGTTCACTACCCTTGGCGTGGGGTTCACTAACCTTGGCGTGGTGTTCACCACCCTTGGCGTGGTGTTCACTGCCCTTGGCTTGGTGTTCACTACCCATGGCATGGTGTTCACTACCCATGGCGTGGTGTTTATTTCCCTTGGCGTGGTGTTCACTACCCTAGGCGTCATGTTCACTACCCTTTGCGTGGTGTTCACTACCCTTGGCTTGGTGTTCACTACCCTTCACTTAGTGTTCACTACCTTTGGCATGGTGTTCACTACCCTTGGCATGGTGTTCGCTACCCTTAGCGTGGTGTTCAATATCCTTAACGTGGTGTTCACTATCCTTGGCGTGGTGTTCACTACCCTTTGCGTGGTGTTCACTACCCTTGGCGTGGTGTTCACTACCCTTTGCGTGGTGTTCACTACCCTTGGCGTGGTGATCACTACCCTTGCCATGTTCTTCACTACCCTTGACGTGGTGTTCACTACCCTTGCCGTCATGTTTACTACCCTTGGCGTGTTGTTCACTACCCTTAACGTGGTGTTCACTGAACTTGCCGTGGTGTTCACTACCCATGGCATGGTGTTCACTACCCATGGCGTGGTGTTCACTACCCTTGGCGTGGTGATCACTACCCTTGCCATGTTCTTCACTACCCTTGACGTGGTGTTCACTACCCTTGCCGTCATGTTTACTACCCTTGGTGTGGTGTTCACTACCCTTAACGTGGTGTTCACTACTCTTGGCGTGGTGTTCACTACCCTTAACGTGGAGTTCACTACCCATGACGTCATGTTCACTACCCTTGGCGTGGGGTTCACTAACCTTGGCGTGGTGTTCACTAACCTTGGCGTGGTGTTCACCATTCTTGGCGTGGTGTTCACTGCCCTTGGCGTGGTGTTCACTACCCATGGCATGGTGTTCACTACCCATGGAGTGGTGTTTACTACCCTTGGCGTGGTGTTCACTATCCTTAGCGTGGTGTTCACTATCCTTAACGTGGTGTTCACAACCCTTGCCGTGGTATTCACTACCCTTGGCGTGGTGTTCACTACCCTTAGCGAGATGTTCACTGAACTTGCCGTGGTGTTCACTACCCATGACATGGTGTTCACTACCCATGGCGTGGTGTTCACTACCCTTGGCGTGGTGATCACTACCCTTGGCATGTTCTTCACTACCCTTGACGTGGTGTTCACGACTCTTGCCGTCATGTTTACTACCCTTGGCGTGGTGTTCACTACCCTTAACGTGGTGTTCACTACTCTTGGCGTGGTGTTCACTACCCTTAACGTTGTGTTCACTACCCATGACGTCATGTTCACTACCCTTGGCGTGGGGTTCACTAACCTTGGCGTGGTGTTCACCACCCTTGGCGTGGTGTTCACTGCCCTTGGCGTGGTGTTCACTACCCATGGCATGGTGTTCACTACCCATGGCGTGGTGTTTATTTCCCTTGGCGTGGTGTTCACTACCCTAGGCGTCATGTTCACTACCCTTAACGTGGTGTTCACTACTCTTGGCGTGGTGTTCACTACCCTTAACGTGGTGTTCACTACCCATGACGTCATGTTCACTACTCTTGGCGTGGTGTTCACTACCCTTAACGTGGTGTTCACTACCCATGACGTCATGTTCACTACCCTTGGCGTGGGGTTCACTAACCTTGGCGTGGTGTTCACCATTCTTGGCGTGGTGTTCACTGCCCTTGGCGTGGTGTTCACTACCCATGGCATGGTGTTCACTACCCATGGCGTGGAGTTTACTACCCTTGGCGTGGTGTTCACTATCCTTAGCGTGGTGTTCACTATCCTTGGAGTTGTGTTTACTATCCAAGGCGTGATATTCACTATCCTTGGCGTGGTGTTCACTATCCTTAGAGTGGTGTTCACTATCCTTAACGTGGTGTTCACAACCCTTGCCGTGGTATTCACTACCCTTGGCGTGGTGTTCACTACCCTTAGCGTGATGTTCACTGAACTTGCCGTGGTGTTCACTACCCATGACGTCATGTTCACTACCCTTGGCGTGGGGTTCACTAACCTTGGCGTGGTGTTCACCACCCTTGGCGTGGTGTTCACTGCCCTTGGCGTGGTGTTCACTACCCATGGCATGGTGTTCACTACCCATGGCGTGGTGTTTATTTCCCTTGGCGTGGTGTTCACTACTCTAGGCGTCATGTTCACTACCCTTTGCGTGGTGTTCACTACCCTTGGCTCGGTGTTCACTACCCTTCACTTAGTGTTCACTACCTTTGGCATGGTGTTCACTACCCTTGGCATGGTGTTCACTACCCTTAGCGTGGTGTTCAATATCCTTAACGTGGTGTTCACTATCCTTGGCGTGGTGTTCACTACCCTTTGCGTGGTGTTCACTACCCTTGGCGTGGTGTTCACTACCCTTTGCGTGGTGTTCACTACCCTTGGCGTGGTGATCACTACCCTTGCCATGTTCTTCACTACCCTTGACGTGGTGTTCACTACCCTTGCCGTCATGTTTACTACCCTTGGCGTGTTGTTCACTACCCTTAACGTGGTGTTCACTGAACTTGCCGTGGTGTTCACTATCCATGGCATGGTGTTCACTACCCATGGCGTGGTGTTCACTACCCTTGGCGTGGTGATCACTACCCTTGCCATGTTCTTCACTACCCTTGACGTGGTGTTCACTACCCTTGCCGTCATGTTTACTACCCTTGGCGTGGTGTTCACTACCCTTAACGTGGTGTTCACTACTCTTGGCGTGGTGTTCACTACCCTTAACGTGGTGTTCACTACCCATGACGTCATGTTCACTACCCTTGGCGTGGGGTTCACTACCCTTGCCGTCATGTTTACTACCCTTGGCGTGGTGTTCACTACCCTTAACGTGGTGTTCACTGCTCTTGGCGTGGTGTTCACTACCCTTAACGTGGTGTTCACTACCCATGACGTCATGTTCACTACCCTTGGCGTGGGGTTCACTAACCTTGGCGTGGTGTTCACCATTCTTGGCGTGGTGTTCACTGCCCTTGGCGTGGTGTTCACTACCCATGGCATGGTGTTCACTACCCATGGCGTGGTGTTTACTACCCTTGGCGTGGTGTTCACTATCCTTAGCGTGGTGTTCACTATCCTTGGAGTTGCGTTTACTATCCAAGGCGTGATATTCACTATCCTTGGCGTGGTGTTCACTATCCTTAGCGTGGTGTTCACTATCCTTAACGTGGTGTTCACAACCCTTGCCGTGGTATTCAATACCCTTGGCGTGGTGTTCACTACCTTTAGCGTGATGTTCACTGAACTTGCCGTGGTGTTCACTACCCATGACATGGTGTTCACTACCCATGGCGTGGTGTTCACTACCCTTGGCGTGGTGATCACTACCCTTGGCATGTTCTTCACTACCCTTGACGTGGTGTTCACGACTCTTGCCGTCATGTTTACTACCCTTGGCGTGGTGTTCACTACCCTTAACGTGGTGTTCACTACTCTTGGCGTGGTGTTCACTACCCTTAACGTTGTGTTCACTACCCATGACGTCATGTTCACTACCCTTGGCGTGGGGTTCACTAACCTTGGCGTGGTGTTCACCACCCTTGGCGTGGTGTTCACTGCCCTTGGCGTGGTGTTCACTACCCATGGCATGGTGTTCACTACCCATGGCGTGGTGTTTATTTCCCTTGGCGTGGTGTTCACTACCCTAGGCGTCATGTTCACTACCCTTAACGTGGTGTTCACTACTCTTGGCGTGGTGTTCACTACCCTTAACGTGGTGTTCACTACCCATGACGTCATGTTCACTACCCTTGGCGTGGGGTTCACTAACCTTGGCGTGGTGTTCACCATTCTTGGCGTGGTGTTCACTGCCCTTGGCGTGGTGTTCACTACCCATGGCATGGTGTTCACTACCCATGGCGTGGAGTTTACTACCCTTGGCGTGGTGTTCACTCTCCTTAGCGTGGTGTTCACTATCCTTGGAGTTGTGTTTACTATCCAAGGCGTGATATTCACTATCCTTGGCGTGGTGTTCACTATCCTTAGAGTGGTGTTCACTATCCTTAACGTGGTGTTCACAACCCTTGCCGTGGTATTCACTACCCTTGGCGTGGTGTTCACTACCCTTAGCGTGATGTTCACTGAACTTGCCGTGGTGTTCACTACCCATGACATGGTGTTCACTACCCATGGCGTGGTGTTCACTATCCTTGGCGTGGTGATCACTACCCTTGGCATGTTCTTCACTACCCTTGACGTGGTGTTCACGACTCTTGCCGTCATGTTTACTACCCTTGGGGTGGTGTTCACTACCCTTAACGTGGTGTTCACTACTCTTGGCGTGGTGTTCACTACATTTAACGTGGTGTTCACTACCCATGACGTCATGTTCACTACCCTTGGCGTGGGGTTCACTAACCTTGGCGTGGTGTTCACCACCCTTGGCGTGGTGTTCACTGCCCTTGGCATGGTGTTCACTACCCATGGCGTGGTGTTCACTACCCTTGGCGTGGTGATCACTACCCTTGCCATGTTCTTCACTACCCTTGACGTGGTGTTCACTACCCTTGCCGTCATGTTTACTACCCTTGGCGTGGTGTTCACTACCCTTAACGTGGTGTTCACTACTCTTGGCGTGGTGTTCACTACCCTTAACGTGGTGTTCACTACCCATGACGTCATGTTCACTACCCTTGGCGTGGGGTTCACTACCCTTGCCGTCATGTTTACTACCCTTGGCGTGGTGTTCACTACCCTTAACGTGGTGTTCACTGCTCTTGGCGTGGTGTTCACTACCCTTAACGTGGTGTTCACTACCCATGACGTCATGTTCACTACCCTTGGCGTGGGGTTCACTAACCTTGGCGTGGTGTTCACCATTCTTGGCGTGGTGTTCACTGCCCTTGGCGTGGTGTTCACTACCCATGGCATGGTGTTCACTACCCATGGCGTGGTGTTTACTACCCTTGGCGTGGTGTTCACTATCCTTAGCGTGGTGTTCACTATCCTTGGAGTTGTGTTTACTATCCAAGGCGTGATATTCACTATCCTTGGCGTTGTGTTCACTATCCTTAGCGTGGTGTTCACTATCCTTAACGTGGTGTTCACAACCCATGCCGTGGTATTCACTACCCTTGGCGTGGTGTTCACTACCCTTAGCGTGATGTTCACTGAACTTGCCGTGGTGTTCACTACCCATGACATTGTGTTCACTACCCATGGCGTGGTGTTTACTACCCTTGGTGTGGTGATCACTACCCTTGGCATGTTCTTCATTACCCTTGACGTGGTGTTCACGACTCTTGCCGTCATGTTTACTACCATTGGCGTGGTGTTCACTACCCTTAACGTGGTGTTCACTACTCTTGGCGTGGTGTTCACTACCCTTAACGTGCTGTTCACTACCCATGACGTCATGTTCACTACCCTTGGCGTGGGGTTCACTAACCTTGGCGTGGTGTTCACCACCCTTGGCGTGGTGTTCACTGCCCTTGGCGTGGTGTTCACTACCCATGGCATGGTGTTCACTACCCATGGCGTGGTGTTTATTTCCCTTGGCGTGGTGTTCACTACCCTTGGCGTCATGTTCACTACCCTTTGCGTGGTGTTCACTACCCTTGCCGCCATATTTACTACCCTTGGTGTGGTGTTCACTACCCTTAACGTGGTGTTCACTACTCTTGGCGTGGTGTTCACTACCCTTAACGTGGTGTTCACTACCCATGACGTCATGTTCACTACCCTTGGCGTGGGGTTCACTAACCTTGGCATGGTGTTCACTACCCATGGCGTGGTGTTTACTACCCTTGGCGTGGTGTTCACTATCCTTAGCGTGGTGTTCACTATCCTTGGAGTTGTGTTTACTATCCAAGGCGTGATATTCACTATCCTTGGCGTGGTGTTCACTATCCTTAGCGTGGTGTTCCCTATCCTTAACGTGGTGTTCACAACCCTTGCCATGGTATTCACTACCCTTGGCGTGGTGTTCACTACCCTTAGCGTGATGTTCACTGAACTTGCCGTGGTCTTCACTACCCATGACATGGTGTTCACTACCCATGGCGTGGTGTTCACTACCTTTGGCGTGGTGATCACTACCCTTGGCATGTTCTTCACTACGATTGACGTGGTGTTCACGACTCTTGCCGTCATGTTTACTACCCTTGGCGTGGTGTTCACTACCCTTAACGTGGTGTTCACTACTCTTGGCGTGGTGTTCACTACCCTTAACGTGGTGTTTACTACCCATGACGTCATGTTCACTACCCTTGGCGTGGGGTTCACTAACCTTGGCGTGGTGTTCACCACCCTTGGCGTGGTGTTCACTGCCCTTGGCCTGGTGTTCACTACCCATGGCATGTTGTTCACTACCCATGGCGTGGTGTTTATTTCCCTTGGCGTGGAGTTCACTACCCTAGTCGTCATGTTCACTACCCTTTGCGTGGTGTTCACTACCCTTGGCTTGGTGTTCACTACCCTTCACTTAGTGTTCACTACCTTTGGCATGGTGTTCACTACCCTTGGCATGGTGTTCACTACCCTTAGCGTGGTGTTCAATATCCTTAACGTGGTGTTCACTATCCTTGGCGTGGTGTTCACTACCCTTTGCGTGGTGTTCACTACCCTTGGCGTGGTGTTCACTACCCTTTGCGTGGTGTTCACTACCCTTGGCGTGGTGATCAATACCCTTGCCATGTTCTTCACTACCCTTGACGTGGTGTTCACTACCCTTGCTGTCATGTTTACTACCCTTGGCGTGTTGTTCACTACCCTTAACGTGGTGTTCACTGAACTTGCCGTGGTGTTCACTACCCATGGCATGGTATTCACTACCCATGGCGTGGTGTTCACTACCCTTGGCGTGGTGATCACTACCCTTGCCATGTTCTTCACTACCCTTGACGTGGTGTTCACTACCCTTGCCGTCATGTTTACTACCCTTGGCGTGGTGTTCACTACCCTTAACGTGGTGTTCACTACTCTTGGCGTGGTGTTCACTACCCTTAACGTGGTGTTCACTACCCATGACGTCATTTTCACTACCCTTGGCGTGTTGTTCACTACCCTTGCCGTCATGTTTACTACCCTTGGCGTGGTGTTCACTACCCTTAACGTGGTGTTCACTGCTCTTGGCGTGGTGTTCACTACCCTTAACGTGGTGTTCACTACCCATGACGTCATGTTCACTACCCTTGGCGTGGGGTTCACTAACCTTGGCGTGGTGTTCACCATTCTTGGCGTGGTGTTCACTGCCCTTGGCGTGGTGTTCACTACCCATGGCATGGTGTTCACTACCCATGGCGTGGTGTTTACTACCCTTGGCGTGGTGTTCACTATCCTTAGCGTGGTGTTCACTATCCTTGGAGTTGTGTTTACTATCCAAGGCGTGATATTCACTATCCTTAGCGTGGTGTTCACTATCCTTAGCGTGGTGTTCACTATCCTTAACGTGGTGTTCACAACCCTTGCCGTGGTATTCACTACCCTTGGCGTGGTGTTCACTACCCTTAGCGTGATGTTCACTGAACTTGCCGTGGTGTTCACTACCCTTGACATGGTGTTCACTACCCATGGCGTGGTGTTCACTACCCTTGGCGTGGTGATCACTACCCTTGGCATGTTCTTCACTACCCTTGACGTGGTGTTCACGACTCTTGCCGTCATGTTTACTACCCTTGGCGTGGTGTTCACTACCCTTAACGTGGTGTTCACTACTCTTGGCGTGGTGTTCACTACTCTTAACGTGGTGTTCACTACCCATGACGTCATGTTCACTACCCTTGGCGTGGGGTTCACTAACCTTGGCGTGGTGTTCACCACCCTTGGCGTGGTGTTCACTGCCCTTGGCGTGGTGTTCACTACCCATGGCATGGTGTTCACTACCCATGGCGTGGTGTTTATTTCCCTTGGCGTGGTGTTCACTACCCTAGGCGTTATGTTCACTACCCTTTGCGTGGTGTTCACTACCCTTGGCTTGGTGTTCACTACCCTTCACTTAGTGTTCACTACCTTTGGCATGGTGTTCACTACCCTTGGCATGGTGTTCACTACCCTTAGCGTGGTGTTCAATATCCTTAACGTGGTGTTCACTATCCTTGGCGTGGTGTTCACTACCCTTTGCGTGGTGTTCACTACCCTTGGCGTGGTGTTCACTACCCTTTGCGTGGTGTTCACTACCCTTGGCGTGGTGATCACTACCCTTGCCATGTTCTTCACTACCCTTGACGTGGTGTTCACTACCCTTGCCGTCATGTTTACTACCCTTGGCGTGGTGTTCACTACCCTTAACGTGGTGTTCACTACTCTTGGCGTGGTGTTCACTACCCTTAACGTGGTGTTCACTACCCATGACGTCATGTTCACTACCCTTGGCGTGGGGTTCACTACCCTTGCCGTCATGTTTACTACCCTTGGCGTGGTGTTCACTACCCTTAACGTGGTGTTCACTGCTCTTGGCGTGGTGTTCACTACCCTTAACGTGGTGTTCACTACCCATGACGTCATGTTCACTACCCTTGGCGTGGGGTTCACTAACCTTGGCGTGGTGTTCACCATTCTTGGCGTGGTGTTCACTGCCCTTGGCGTGGTGTTCACTACCCATGGCATGGTGTTCACTACCCATGGCGTGATGTTTACTACCCTTGGCGTGGTGTTCACTATCCTTAGCGTGGTGTTCACTATCCTTGGAGTTGTGTTTACTATCCAAGGCGTGGTATTCACTATCCTTGGCGTGGTGTTCACTATCCTTAGCGTGGTGTTCACTATCCTTAACGTGGTGTTCATAACCCTTGCCGTGGTATTCACTACCCTTGGCGTGGTGTTCACTACCCTTAGCGTGATGTTCACTGAACTTGCCGTGGTGTTCACTACCCATGACATGGTGTTCACTACCCATGGCGTGGTGTTCACTACCCTTGGCGTGGTGATCACTACCCTTGGCATATTCTTCACTACCCTTGACGTGGTGTTCACGACTCTTGCCGTCATGTTTACTACCCTTGGCGTGGTGTTCACTACCCTTAACGTGGTGTTCACTACTCTTGGCGTGGTGTTCACTACCCTTAACGTGGTGTTCACTACCCATGACGTCATGTTCACTACCCTTGGCGTGGTGTTCACTGCCCTTTTCGTGGTCTTCACTACCCATTACATGGTGTTCACTACCCATGGCGTGGTGTTTATTTCCCTTGGCGTGGTGTTCACTACCCTAGGCGTCATGTTCACTACCCTTTGCGTGGTGTTCACTACCCTTGGCTTGGTGTTCACTACCCTTCACTTAGTGTTCACTACCTTTGGCATGGTGTTCACTACCCTTGGCATGGTGTTCACTACCCTTAGCGTGGTGTTCAATATCCTTAACGTGGTGTTCACTATCCTTGGCGTGGTGTTCACTACCCTTTGCGTGGTGTTCACTACCCTTGGCGTGGTGTTCACTACCCTTTGCGTGGTGTTCACTACCCTTGGCGTGGTGATCACTACCCTTCCCATGTTCTTCACTACCCTTGACGTGGTGTTCACTACCCTTGCCGTCATGTTTACTACCCTTGGCGTGTTGTTCACTACCCTTAACGTGGTGTTCACTGAACTTGCCGTGGTGTTTATTATAGACTGTGGGTTGGTTGGTGTTGTCGTCGTTGATCCTTCTCTACGGACAACCCAACCCACAACTCGGTAGAGTGCTTATACTAGGAGATCACCCTTGGCGCTTCTGGCTCTTGGAGAGGGGCTCAACGTCACACGTTTAGGGGATGCGGCTCCAACACTTAGCCTCGTTGTCACGTGCACACACCCACTCGAGCCGCTGTGACTCCCCACTCTCTCCTTAGGTGATATGATCTCCTCAATCCCCTTTTTGACTTATTAGTATTACCTTTTACCCTGTCCACGGCAGTGGTTCTTGGTTCTTTCTCTCTATCTCTCCTTCTTTACTACCTCCTGGGAAGCCTCACTAGGACAAGGGCAAACACCAGCAAATTGTGACACATTTACTGGACAAAGCACATACACGATACATACACACATATAATAATAATGAATCCTATACTCTACAATATCACAATCAGGTTGCACTCCAACACCATCAGAGCTCTATTATCAGCTTATCAAGTGGTATCCTATCTCCTGGTCCACCACCTGATACTATCAACCTCCTCAAGTTGATCAAGCCTACATACACTGTTGCACTATCAGCAAGATAATGTATATATAGAAAATCAGCATTTGAATGCAATAACATATATCAGTACAAATGTTCATTGATACACAACAATGATCAATCGATCAATATCAGTCCTAGAACGCACACATCTGTAGGTAATCCAGCCTACGACTGTAACTCTAAACTTCAGTATAAAAAAAACTCCTTGACATAAGAATGCCAACAGTCACTCACCTCTCACTGCGTCTTGCACGCTAATGACAACCAAACACTATCAACTCCCTATAAGTAATCCACCAGAACTTCCCCTTCCACCTCTGGAAGTTCACTACCCTAATATCCTTAGGTTCTTCCGGGCTTCACTACCAGGATCCTCTGCAGCTCCTCCAGGCTGCTATCATGAAGCTTCCTTGAGCAACTACGGTGCTTCACCCTTCTGCTAGGGTCCTCCACAGCTCTCTTGGCTGCTACACCATGAAGTTTCCCCGAGCAACTATGGTCCTTCTCCACCTCTACAGAAGCACGTGACACTCCTCTTCACTGCTGCTTCTCCTCACCGCTCGAGGTCCTCTGCTCCACTACCTTGGAGTCTCATCAGCTACTTCATCTGCTGGCTTCGAAGTTCTCAGCAACTTCTTCCCCAAAAGACAAACCTGCAACCCATCGACACTCCAATAAAATGTTCCCCTTTAACACATAAACAAAAATAACCACACAATATGCTTGCCTCAAACCTCTATCTGTTCTCTACATACAGTGAGAGTGGACTCCCCCGTTTTGGGCGGGTCCATACTCCACCTCGCCTGGCGGCGGTCCTCACTCGCTGGGAGGGTCTTCCTCCGTCAAGAGCCAGGCTCCCTCAGTCGTCCGCCAGCGCTCAGAGGGGGCGGACGTCGCTCCGTGCTCCTCCCTCTTCACTCTCCTATTTCAGGCTTTCTGCCTTATTAAAACATGTCTAACTTATAAATAAACATTGCTACTGTCGCTGGGCACACGACCAACTACAAGTGATCACTATGAATTGGCGTATATCGTGCTTACCACAGATTAACTGATCGAGGGCGCTTTTCCTCTGACGGCGTCTGGTCAGGGCTCTCCACACAGCCCACGAAAATGCCTCTGAGTAGCTTATTAAACTCTGCTCGTCGACCAGGACTTGATACCACAACGTTCCCTGCTCGGTTCCACAGCTGGCACATCTACACACTTCTCTTCTCTTCGAGATATATCACTAGGGGTTCCCTTCTGGCGGGAGCTCAAATGGAGCGCGGCTTCCCCCTGCGATGTCTGGCACTCAAGTGAGGTCAAGGTCCTCCGGAAGCGAGCCTCACGCCTCCAGCAAAATGTCCACATCTCCTCGCCAGTCATTTATCTGTTTTCTTCTTCATTGCCCATGATCTCAAACTGTTATACATATCCAAGCAACTATTTTACATATGCGTTATCACCTCAAATTTTGCTAGACCTTCTAATCAGGTCAGGCTTGACGAATAACTCTCAAGGAGGGAGACTCGTTTCTCCTGTAGGCTGAGATCATAACACTCCCCTCCCCTTATTTTTGAGAGTTATTCCAGTGGCAAAGCTCGGGATAATACATCCGCCACCACACTGTCTCGTTCTTTACCTGATATACTCCCTTAGGAGTCTATAACTAGTTCGTTGCTCCTTGCAACATCTGACTCACAACTCGCCCGAAACATGATGTTCTCACAAACGATTTGACTTCTCTGGCACCTCTTGGCTAGGCTGTCCTCCTTGGACGCCTGCACTCCATCGGTCCACTCTACTTATTGTTTCCACCCTCCGTTTCCTCGTCTTCCTCTCTTCACGTCCAGAGTCAGACATCTACTGTCTGTACCTTCTCTGTCGTCTTCACACTTCCATCTACTGCCGTTATACTTTCGTCTCCTGTCATCATACTTCACTCCCTCGTCTTTACCGACGCTCCTCCCTTTCGTCTCCTCATATATCCGAGACCTCATCCTGTTCGACTCCCACCGAGTCCTCGGCTTTCTTCTATTCCTCCATGCTTGTATCATCTTCCTCTTCCCCCACTTTTCACCTCTATACAACTCCCTTTCTTCTCCATCAACTCTTCTTCGTTCCCTAAAAGTTTCTTCAAGCACTGTACTACACTCAACAGCACTCGACCGTACATGTCGCTTTACCTCTCCCAGAGTGCTCGTAAGCATCTCTCCACACATACTGTCTCTTCTCCTCTCATTTTCTCGGCTACTACTCTTCTTCACTATCTCTCCGCCACGTTTTCTGTGAAACATGTCAACTCCTGACATCTCAAACAACTTAACTCCACTATCCCTATGCCTCTGTGCTCGTGGACCACTTGACGCTCTATTTCCGTCCTCAGTATGTCCACATCTTTCCTCATTCCTACTCAGCACAGTTGCATTCACCTTCCGACCCTTAATTTCAGCAGTCTGGGCTCTACTCAGGTCCGCTCTCTTCACATGATTCTTCTTCGGCTGGGTCATCCTCACTTTCGACCTCACCGAGACTCCATTTGCCTGGGCTGGACCTTCATCAAACAGCCATGCTATATCTACATCGATATCTTCCACTGGTTGAATCGACACTGTCTCACCTTCTCCAGTGTCTTCCTCGTCGGCCACCTCTGCCTTCGTCACTACCGAGACAGGGTTTTCAATGGCTTGGCGGTCTCCTGACTCATCTCCTCGGATGTCAGTCAGGTTCACACTCTCAGGTGTCCCACCCGTGCAGTGGCCTTCTGGGCACTCCTCTGGCACAGTCTCCACTATGACTCTTGGCAACACCTTTGTCCCGCACAAGTCATTCCCCAGGATCACTTGGACTCCTGGAACAGGTATGTCGGGGCACACTCCCAACATCACCTCTGCCGACACATATTCCGACCTTAGCTGGACAGTACATACGGGCATGTCACTCTCAGACAATAACCCATATACTTTCATCTTCCCACTGCCAGCTAACCGTCGATCATTCCCAATCAGGCTTCTCGTAATCAAGCTCTGATTAGCTCCGGTATCTCTTAAGATACCAACTCCTACCTCAGGTTGGCCTCCTACACTGATCCAACCTTTGCTCATGAACGGTCTATACCTCTCGTTCACTAAGTTCGCTCTCTGTGGTTTGTCTCGGAACACATTAGTATATTTACCTCGGGGGTCACACATGGCCAGGGTCACAACTCTCTTGCCCTGCCGACAATCTCGCATCACGTGACCCAATCCGTTTCATTGGTAACATCTCATCTGGGAGAAATCTCTCCTATACGTACCAAAGCGGCTCTGACTTTGTCCACTCACATAAGAGTTCCTCGAGCCAGGTACACTACCTGCACTCTGTGGGGCTTTACTGGACTCTTGATTCCCTGGATCACGAATAGTTTCTCGTTTGGCTCCTCCATCTTCACTTTCAGATGAAGTGCGCGACCTACTCTTCTGAGTTTTAGGGTACTTACTTTTGTCTGCCCATTTATCAAAATTTTTCTCACCCCAGACTCTTCTGGGTCTCTCATAATTTCTTCCTCCCCAGACTCCACTGGGTCTGCCATTGCTGCGTCTCGCCTCGCTTCTCACTCTGTTCTCCCTCAAGCTCTTGTATGCTTCAGTAATCATATCCGCCCTATCTGCGGCATCTTTCACCTCCAATATCCCTGCTTCTTGGATCTTGAACTTTGTTTCGGGATGCATCATCTCTAAGAACTTCTCCATGACCATCAGTTGCTTCAGGTCAGCGTAAGATCCAACTCCAGCAGCCTCAATCCACTTCTGGAATCGTCTTTCCAGATCTCTTGCTGTCTCAGCAAACGTACACGCTCCAACTTTGATCATCTCTCTGAAGCGCTTCCTATAAGCCTCTGAGGTTAACTGAAACGAGCGCAATATGCTGCTCTTTACTGTGGCGTAATCCTGGCACTCTTCCAGTGACAATTGGGTGTATGCCTCCCTGGCTGCACCGGTCAATCTTAACTGGACCAGCTGGGCCCATTCCTCCTGTGGCCACTCCTTGATGCTGGCTACTTTTTCAAAGTGCTCGAAAAAGCTCTCTGCCTCTTCGGGAACAAACAAGGGAATGTCCTTCTCCCTAACCCTAACATCTGGTGGGTGTGATACCTGGGTGGTGCTCTCTGGCAACCCATGTTCAATCCTTTGCTCAGCCAAGGTTCTATTCGCTTCTATCTGCATTTGTTTTGTTCTCTCTTTTTCTTTTTCGACTTCGGCTTTTTCTTTCTCCTCAAATTCTGCCAAATTCTGAAAAGAGAAAAAAAGAGCCAAATTCTGGCTCTCTGCGTATATTCGCAGTTTGAAATTACAAAATATGCCAATTACTGAAAGCGGCGATGGATCACATTTTGCCCGAACCCTCCCTGCAGATTTAAAAGTATCCCAAACATCCCAAAATGGAAGCTTGAGCCATATTTTGGAGTCAAATTCTAGCTCTCTGCACGTATTCTCAATTTGAAGTTACGTATTTTTATACCGAAAATATGCCAATTACTAAGAGTGGCGAAGGGTCACATTTTGCCCAAACACTTGCCTACAGTTCTCAAAATATCCCAAACATCCCAAATTCGACGCTTGAGCCATATTTTGGAGCCAAATTCTCGCTCTCTGCACGTATTTGCAGTTTGAAATTACGATATTTTATACCGAAAATAGGCCAATTACTGATAGCAGCGAAGGGTCACATTTTGCCCCCCCCCCCTGCAGTGTTTAAAATATCATAAACATCTCAAATTCGACCCTTGAGCCATATTTTGGAGCCAAATTCTGGCTCTCTGCACGTATTCGCTGATTGAAATTACGAATTTTTGTACCGAAAATATGCCAATTATTGAGAGCGACGATCGGTCACAATTTGCCCAAACCCCCTGCAATTCTCAAAATATCCCAAACATCCAAAACTCGACTCTTGAGCCATATTTTGGTGCCAAATTCTGGCTCTCTGCATGTATTCGCAATTTGAAATTACGACCTTTTATATCGAAAATATGCCAATTACTGAAAGCGGCGATGGATCACATTTTGCCCGAATCCTCTCTGCGGTTTAAAAGTATCCCAAACATCCCAAATTCGACGCTTGAGCCATATTTTAGAGTCAAAATCTTTATCTCTGCACGTATTCCCAGTTTGAAATTACGTCTTTTTATAACGAAAATATGCCAATTACTGAAAGCTGCGATGGATCACATTTTGCCCAAACACTCCCTGCAGTTTTAAAATATCACAAACATCCTAAATATGACGCTTGAGCCACATTTTGGAGCCAAATTCTGGCTCTCTGTACGTAATCACAGTTTGAAATTACGATTTTTATACTGAAAATATATTAATTACTGAGAGCAGCGATGGGTCACATTTGGCCCAAACCCCCCCTGCAGTTTCCAAAGAATCCCAAACATCCCAAATTCGACGCTTGAGCAATAATTTGGAGCAAAATTTTGGCTCTCTGCACATATTCGCAGTTTGAAATTGAGACTTTTTATAACGAAAATATGCCCATTACTGATAGCGTCGATTGGTCAAATTTTCACCAAACCTCCCCCTGGAATTTTCAAAATATCCCAAACATCCCGAATTTGACCCTAGAGCCATATTTTGGAACCAAATTCTGGATCTGTGCACGTATTCGCAGTTTGAAATGGCGACTTTTTATACAGAAAATATGCCAATTACTGTGTGCAGCGATGGGTTTTATTTTGCCTAAACCCCTCTGCAGTTGTCAAAATATCAAAAACATCCCAAATTCTACCTTTGTGCCATATTTTTGGAGCCAAATTCTGGTTCTCTGCACGTATTCGCAGTTTAAAATTACGAATTTTTATACGACAATATGCCAATTACTGAAAGCGGCGATGGATCACATTTTGCCCAAACCCTCCCTGCAGTTCTCAAAATATCCCAAACATCCCAAATTCGATGCTTGAGCCATATTTTGGAGAAAAGTTCTGGTTCTCTACACGTATTTGAAGTTTGAAGTTTCTTTTTATACCGAAAATATGCCAATTACTGAGAGCTGCGATGGGTCGCATTTTGCCCATAATCCACTTACAGTTTTCAAAATATCCAAAACATCCAAAATTCGAAGCTTGAGCCATATTTTGGGGCCAAATTCTGGCTCTCTGCACGTATTCGCAGTTTGAAATTACGATATTTTATACCGAAAATATGCCAATTACTGAGAGCAGCGATGGGTCACATTTTGCCCAAACCCCCCTGCAGTTTTCAAAATATCCCAAACATCCCAAATTCGACCCTTGAGCCTTATTTTCGAGCAAATTCTGGCTCTCGGTACGTGTTCGCAGTTTGAAATAATGACTTTTTATACCGAAGATATGCCAATTACTGAGAGCAGCAAAGGGTCACATTTTGCCTAAACCCTTCCCTGCAGTTTTAAAAATATCCCAAACATCCCAAATTCGACCCTTGAGCCATATTTTGGAGTTAAATTCTGGCTCTCTGCACGTATTCGCAAATTGAAATTACGACTTTTTATACCGAAAATATGCCAATTACTGAGAGCGGCGATGGGTCACATTTTGCCCAAACTCCCCTGCAATTCTCAAACTATCCAAAACATCCCCAAATCGACCCTTGAGCCATATTTTAGAGCCAAATTCTGGCTCTCTGCGTGTATTCACAGTTTGAAATTACAAAATATGCCAATTACTGAGAGCGGCGATGGATCACATTTTGCCCGAACCCTCCCTGCAGATTTAAACGTATCCCAAACATCCCAAATTAGAAGCTTGAGCCATATTTTGGACTCAAATTCTAGCTCTCTGAACGTATTCGCAATTTGAAGTTACGTATTTTTATACCGAAAATATGCCAATTACTAAGAGCGACGAAGGGTCACATTTTGCCCAAACCCTTCCTGCAGTTTTACAAATATCCCAAACATCCCAAATTCGACGCTTGAGCAATAATTTTAGCAAAATTCTGGCTCTCTGCACATATTCGCAGATTGAAATTGCGACTTTTTATACCGAAAATATGCCCATTACTGATAGCGTCGATTGGTCAAATTTTCACCAAACCCCCCCCCCCCCCCTGCAGTTTTCAAAATATCCCAAACATCCCAAATTTGACCCTTGAGCCATATTTTGGAACCAAATTCTGGATCTGTGCACGTATTCGCAGTTTGAAATGACGACTTTTTATACAGAAAATATGCCAATTACTGTGTGCAGCGATGGGTCTTATTTTGCCTAAACCCCTCTGCAGTTGTCAAAATATCAAAAACATCCCAAATTCTACCTTTGAGCCATATTTTTGGAGCCAAATTCTGGCTCTCTGCACGTATTCGCAGTTTAAAATTACGAATTTTTATACGACAATATGCCAATTACTGAAAGCGGCGATGGATCACATTTTGCCCAAACCCTCCCTGCAGTTCTCAAAATATCCCAAACATCCCAAATTCGACGTTTGAGCCATATTTTGGAGAAAAGTTCTGGTTCTCTACACGTATTTGAAGTTTGAAGTTACTTTTTATACCGAAAATATGCCAATTACTTAGAGCTGCGATGGGTCACATTTTGCCCAAAATCCACTTGCAGTTTTCAAAATATCCAAAAATTATAAAATTCGAAGCTTGAGCAATATTTTGGGGCCAAATTCTGGCTCTCTGCACGTATTCGCAGTTTGAAATTACGATATTTTATACCGAAAATATGCCAATTACTGAGAGCAGCGATGGGTCACATTTTGCCCAAACCCCCCTGCAGTTTTCAAAATATCGCAAACATCCTAAATTCGACCCTTGAGCCTTATTTTCGAGCAAATTCTGGCTCTCGGTACGTGTTCGCAGTTTGAAATAACGACTTTTTATACCTAAGATATGCCAATTACTGAGAGCGGCAGAGGGTCACATTTTGTCCAAACCCTTCCCTGCAGTTTTAAAAATATCCCAAACATCCCAAATTCGACCCTTGAGCCATATTTTGGAGTTAAATTCTGGCTCTCTGCACGTATTCGCAAATTGAAATTACGACTTTTTATACCGAAAATATGCCAATTACTGTGAGCGGCGATGGGTCACATTTTGCCCAAACTCCCCCTGCATTTCTCAAAGTATCCAAAACATCCCAAAATCTACCCTTGAGCCATATTTTAGAGCCAAATTCTGGCTCTCTGCGTGTATTCGCAGTTTGAAATTACAAAATATGCCAATTACTGAAAGCGGCGATGGATCACATTTTGCCCGAACCCTCCCTGCAGATTTAAAAGTATCCCAAACATCCCAAAATGGAAGCTTGAGCCATATTTTGGAGTCAAATTCTAACTCTCTGCACGTATTCTCAATTTCAAGTTACGTATTTTTATACCGAAAATATGCCAATTACTAAGAGCGGCGAAGGGTCACATTTTGCCCAAAACACTTGCCTGCAGTTTTCAAAATATCCCAAACATCCCAAATTCGACGCTTGAGCCATATTTTGGAGCTAAATTCTGGCTCTCTGCACGTATTTGCACTTTGAAATTACGTTATTTTATACCGAAAATAGGCCAATTACTGATAGCGGCGAAGGGTCACATTTTCCCCCCCCCCCGCAGTGTTTAAAATATCATAAACATCTCAAATTCGACCCTTGAGCCATATTTTGGAGCCAAATTCTGGCTCTCCGCACGTATTCGCTGATTGAAATTACGAATTTTTGTACAGAAAATATGCCAATTATTGAGAGCGACGATGGGTCAGAATTTGCCTAAACCCCCAGCAATTCTCAAAATATCCCAAACATCCAAAACTCGACTCTTGAACCATATTTTGGTGCCAAATTCTGGCTCTCTGCATGTATTCGCAATTTGAAATTACGACCTTTTATATCGAAAATATGCCAATTACTGAGAGCGGCGATGGGTCACATTTTCACCAAACCCCCCTGCAGTTTTCAAAATATCCCAAACATCCCAAATTTGACCCTTGAGCCAAATTTTGGAAGAAAATTCTGCCTCTCTACACGTATTAGAAGTTTGAAGTTACTTTTTATACCGAAAATATGCCAAATACTGAGAGCAGCGATGGGTCACATTTTGCCCAAACCCCCGTGTAGTTTTCAAAATATCCCAAACATCCCAAATTCTACCCTTGAGCCTTATTTTCGAGCAAATTCTGGCTCTCGGTACGTGTTCGCAGTTGGAAATAACGACTTTTTATACCGAAGATATGCCAATTACTGAGAGCGGCAAAGGGTCACATTTTGCCCAAACCCTTCCCTGCAGTTTTAAAAATATCCCAAATATCTCAGATTCGACCCTTGAGCCATATTTTGGAGTTAAATTCTGGCTCTGCACGTATTCGCAGTTTGAAATTACGACTTTTTATACGAAAAATATGCCAATTACTGAGAGCGGCAAAGGGTCACATTTTGCCCAAACCCCTCTGCAGTTGTCAAAATATCCAAAACATCCCAAATTCTAACTTTGAGCCATATTTTTGGAGCCAAATTCTGGCTCTCTGCACGTATTCGCAGTTTAAAATTACGAATTTTTATACGACACTATGCCAATTACTGAAAGCGGCGATGGATCACATTTTGCGCAAACCCTCCCTGCAGTTCTCAAAATATCCCAAACATCCCAATTTCGACGCTTGAGCCATATTTTGGAGATAAGTTCTGGCACTTTACACGTATTTGAAGTTTGAAGTTACTTTTTATACCGAAAATATGTCAATTACTGAGAGCTGCAATGGGTCACATTGTGCCCAAAAATCCCCTTGCAGTTTTCAAAATATCCAAAACATCCAAAATTCGAAGCTTGAGCCATATTTTGCGGCCAAATTATGGCTCTCTGCACGTATTCGCAGTTTGAAATTACGATTTTTATACCGAAAATATGCCAATTACTGAGAGCAGCGATGGGTCATATTTTGCCCAAACCCCCCTGCAGTTTTCAAAATATCCCAAACATCCCAAATTCGACCCTTGAGCCTTATTTTCGAGCAAGTTCTGGCTCTCGGTACGTGTTCGCAGTTGGAAATAACGACTTTTTATACCGAAGATATGCCAATTATGAGAGCGGCAAAGGGTCACATTTTGCCCAAACCCTTCCCTGCAGTTTTAAAAATATCCCAAACATCCCAAATTCGACCCTTGAGCCATATTTTGGAGTTAAATTCTGGCTCTGCACGTATTCGCAGATTGAAATTACGACTTTTTATACCGAAAATATGCCTATTACTGAGAGCGGCGATGGGTCACATTTTGCCCAAACTCCCCTGCAATTCTCAAAGTATCCAAAATATCCCAAAATCGACCCTTGAGCCATATTTTAGAGCCAAATTCTGGCTCTCTGCGTGTATTCGCAGTTTGAAATTAAAAAATATGCTAATTACTGAGAGCGGCGATGGATCACATTTTGCCCAAACCCTTCCTGCAGTTTTCAAAACATCCCAAACATCCCAAATTCGACGATTTAGCCATATTTTGGAGCAAATTCTTGCTTTCTGCACGTATTCGCAGTTTGAAATTACGATATTTTATACCGAAAATATGCCAATTACTAAGAGCGGCGAAGGGTCACATTTTGCCCCCCCCCCCCTGCAGTGTTCAAAATATCATAAACATCTTAAATTCGACCCTTGAGCTATATTTTGGAGCCAAATTCGGGCTCTCTGCACGTATTCGCAGATTGAAATTACGATTTTTTATACCGAAAATATGCCAATTACTGAGTGCGGCGATTGGTCACATTTTCACAAAACCCCCCTGCAGTTTTCAAAATATCCAAAACATCCTAAATTCGACTTTTGAGCCATTTTTTTGGAGCCAAATTCTGGCTCTCTGCACGTATTCACAGTTTGAAATTACGACTTTTTATACCGAAAATATGCCAATTACTGAGAGCGGCGATGGGTCACATTTTGCCCAAACCCCCACCTGCAGATTTCAAAATGTAACAAACATCTCAAATTCGACCCTTGAACTATATTTTGGAGTCAAATTCTGGCTCTCTGCATGTATTCGTAGTTTGAAAATACGTCTTTTTATAACGACAATATGCCAATTGCTGAATGCAGCGATGGATCACATTTTGCCCAAACCCTCCCTGCAGTTTTCAAAATATTCCAAACATCCCAAAGTCGATGCTTGAGCCATATTTAAGAGAAAAATTCTGACTCTCTGCACGTATTCGCAGTTTGAAATTACGACTTTTTATACCAAAAATATGTTAATTACTGAGAGCGGCGATGGGACACATTTTGAACAAATATCCCATGCAGTTTCCAAAGTATCCCAAATATCCGAAATTCGACGCTTGAGCCATATTTTGGAGCCAAATTCTGGCTCTCTGCACCTTATTCGCAGTTTGAAATTGCGACTTTTTTTTAGCGAAAATATGCCAATTACTGAGAGCGGCGATGGGTCACATTTTCACCAAACCCCCCTGCAGTTTTCAAAATATTCCAAACATCCCAAATTTGACCCTTGAGCCAAATTTTGGAAGAAAATTCTGCCTCTCTACATGTATTAGAAGTTTGAAGTTACTTTTTATACCCAAAATATGCCAAATACTGAGAGCAGCGATGGGTCACATTTTGCCCAAACCCCCGTATAGTTTTCAAAATATCCCAAACATCCCAAATTCTACCCTTGAGCCTTATTTTCGAGCAAATTCTGGCTCTCGGTACGTGTTCGCAGTTTGAAATTACTACTTTTTATACGAAAAATATGCCAATTACTGAGAGCGGCGATGGGTCACATTTTCACCAAACCCCCCTGCAGTTTACAAAATATCCCAAACATCCCAAATTTGACCTTTGAGCCATATTTTGCTCGTGCGATATGTCACATTTTCACCAAACCCCCCTGCAGTTTTCAAAATATCCCGAACATCCTATATTTGACCTTTGAGTCATATTTTGCTCTTGCAAAATATGGCATATGACATCACTTTACCCATCAAATTTTGCCCAAACCCCCCTGCAGTTTTCAAAATATCTTAAACATCCAAAATTCGACCCATGAGCAATATTTTGGAGCCAAATTCTGGCTCTTTGCACGTATTTGCAGTTTAAAATTACGAACTTCTATACCAAAAATTTGCCAATTACTGAGTGCAGCGATGGGTCAAATTTTGTCCACGCCCCCCTCGGCAGTTTTCAGAATATCCCAAACATCCCAAATTTGACCCGTGAGCCATATTTTGGAGCCTAATTCTGGCTCCATGCATGTATTCGCAGTGTTAAACTACGAATTTTTATACCGAAAATATATTAATTACTGAGTACTGCGATGGGTCACATTTTGCCCAAACCCCGCCTGCAGTTTTCAAAATATCCCAACCATCCCAAATTCGAAGCTTGAGCTATATTTTGGAGCCAAATTCTGGCTCTCTGCACGTATTCGCAGTTTGAAATTACGGCTTTTTATACCGAAAATATGCCAATTACTGAGAGCAGCGATGGGTCTCATTTTGCCCAAACCCCACCTGCAGTTTTCAAAATATCCCAAACATATCAAACTCGAAGCTTGAGCCATATTTAAGCGCCAAATTCTGGCTCTCTGCACGTATTCGCAGTTTGAAATTACGTCTTTTTAAACAGAAAATAAGCCAATTACTGAAAGCGGCGATGGATCACATTTTGCCCAAACCCTCCATTCAGTTTTCAAAAATCCCAAACATCCCAAATTCGACGCTTAAGCCATATTTTGGAGCCAAATTCTGGCTCTCTGCACGTGTTCGCAGTTTGAAATTACGAATTTTTACACCGAAAATATGCCAATTACTGAGCGCGGCGATGGCTCACTTTTTGCCCAATGTCCCCCTGTAGTTTTCAAAATATCCCAAGCAATCCAAGTTCGACGTTTTAATCATATTTTGGAGACAAATTCTGGCTCTCGGCGCGTATTTGCAGTTTAAAAATACGAATTTTTATACCGAAAATATAACAATTACTAATGCAGCGATGGTTCACATTTTGCCCCCCCCCCCTGCAGTTTCCAAAATATCCCAAACATCCCAAATTCGAAGCATAAGCCATATTTTGGAACCAAATTCTGGCTCTCTGCACGTGTTCGCAGTTTGAAATTACGAATTTTAATACAGAAAATATGCTAATTACTGAGAGCTGCGATGGGTTCCTTTTTCCCTAACCCCCCCCTCCCTCCCCTAGTTTGAATTTACGACTTTTTATACCTAAAATATGCCAATTACTAAAGGCGGCGATGGATCACATTTTGCCCAAACCCCCCTGCAGTTTTCAAAATATTTTAAACATCCATAATTCGACCCACGAGTCATATTTTGGCTCTTTGCACGTATTTGCAATATAAAATTTCGAATTTTTATACCAATAATATGTCAATTACTGAGAGCAGCGATATATCAAATTTTGCCCACGCCCACCCCCCCGCAATTTTCAAAATGTCTCAAACATGCCAAATTCGACCCTTGAGCCATATTTTGGAGCCAAATTTTGGCTCTCTGCATGTATTCGCAGTTTAAAACTACGACTTTTTATACCGAAAATATGCAATTACTGAGAGCGGCGATGGATCTCATTTTGCCCAAACCCTCCCTGCAGTTTTGAAAATATCCCAAACATCCCAAATTCGACGCTAGGTCCATATTTTGGAGCCAAATTCTGGCTCTCTGTGTATTCGCAGTTTGAAATTACGAATTTTTATACCGAAAATATGCCAATTAATGAGAGCGGTGATGGTTCACATTTTGCCCAAACCCCCCCCCCCCCCCTGCAGTTCCCAAAATATCTCAAACATCCCAAATTCGAAGCTTGAGCCATATGTTGGAGCCAAATTCTGGCTTTCTACATGTATTCGCAGTTTGAAATTACGACTTTTTATACCGAAAATATATTAATTACTGAGAGCTGAGATGGGTCACCTTTTGCCCGAACCCCCCCCTGCAGTTTTCAAAATATTCCAACTATCCTAAATTCGAAGCTTGAGCCATGTTTTGGAGCCAAATTCTGACTTTCGGCACGTGTTCGCAGTTTGAAATTACGACTTTTTATATACAGAAAATATGCCAATTATTAAGAGCGACGATGGGTTACATTTTGCCCAAACCCTATGCAGTTTTCAAAATATCCCAAACATCCCAAATTCGACGCTTGAGCCATATTTTGAAACCAGATTCTGGCTCTCTGCAGGTATTCGCTATTTGATATTACGACTTTTTATACCGAAAATATGCTAATTACTGAGAGCTGCGATGGGTTTCTTTTTGCCACCGCCCCCTGCAGTTTTCAAAAAATCCCAAACATTCCAAGTTCGACAAGTGAGCCATATTTTGGAGCCAAATTTTGGCTCTTTTCACGTATTTGCAGTTTGAATTTATGTCTTTTTATACCGAAAATATGCAAATTACTGAAGGTAGCGATGGGTCACATTTCGCCCAAAATCCCCTGCAGTTTTCATAATATCATGAACATCCCAAATTTGAAGCTTTTACCATGATTTGGAGCCAAATTCTGGCTTTCTGCATGTATTCGCAGATTGAAATTACGACTTTTTATACCGAAAATATGTTAATTACTGAGAGCTGCGATGGGACACCTTTTGCCCAAACCTTCCCCCCCCCCCCTCCTGCAGTTTTCAAAATATTCAAACAATCCCAAATTCGAAGCTTGACCAATATTTTTGAGCCAAATTCTGGCTCTCGGCACGTGTTTGCAGTTTGAAATTACGACTTTTTATACCGAAAATATGCCAATTACTGAGAGCAGCGATGGGTCACATTTTGCCCAAACAACCCTGTAGTTCTCAAAATATTCCAAACATCCCAAATTCGACCCTTGAGCTATATTTTGGAGCCAAATTCTGGCTCTCTGCACGTATTTGCAGTTTGAAATTTCGACTTTTTATACCGAAAATATGCCAAATACTGAGAGAAGAGATGGGTCACATTTTGCCCAAAACCTCCCAAACATCCCAAATTTGACGCTTGAGCCATATTTTGGAGCCAAATTCTAGCTCTCGGCACGTGTTCGCAATTTGAAAATGCGACTTTTTATACAGAAAATATGCTAATTACTGAGAGCTGCGATGGGTTCCTTTTTGCCCAATCACCCCCATCAGTTTTCAAAATATCCCCAACATTCCAAGTTCGACACGTGAGCAATATTTTGAAGCCAAATTCTGGCTCTCTGCACGTATTCGCAGTTTGAAATTACGTCTTTTTATTCCGAAAAAATGCCTATTACTTAAAGCGGCGATGGATCACATTTTGCCTAAACCCTCCCTGTTGTTTTTAAAATATCCTAAACATCCCAAATTCGACGCTTTAGCCATATTTTGGAGCCAAATTTTGGCTCTCTGCACGTGTTCGCAGTTTGAAATTACGACATTTTATACCGAAAATATGTAAATTACTGAGAGCGGCGATGGGTCATATTTTGCCCAAACCCCTCCCCCCCCAGTTTGAAATTACGACTTTTTATACCGAAAAATATGCCAATTACTGAGAGCGGCGATGGGTCACATTTTGCCCAAACCCTCCCAGCAGTTTTTAAAATATCCCAAACATCCCAAATTCGACCCTTGAGCCATATTTTGGAGCCAAATTCAGGCTCTCTGCACGTATTCGCAGTTTGAAATTACGTCTTTTTATACCAAAAAAATGCCAATTACTGAAAACGGCGATGAGTCACATTTTGCCCAAAATCCACTGCAGTTTTCCCAATATGATTTGTGTACCTTTTGATGTTGTGTACCTTGTTGTGTACCAACATATTGTGATGTTGTGTACCTTGACTTTAGCAAAGCTTTTGATACAGTGCCACATGAAAGACTAATTAAAAAAATAGAAGCTCATGGTATTGGGGGAGCTATATTAACTTGGATTAGGGCATGGCTATTCCAAAGGAAACAGAGTTAGTATAAATGGGGTTAAGTCAGAGTGGGATAATGTTGTTAGTGGAGTACCTCAGGGCTCTGTCCTGGGACCTCTGTTGTTTATAATATATATAAATGATTTAGATTCAGGTTTGAGTAGCAACATTTGCAAATTTGCCGATGATACGAAAATCGGTAGGGAAATTAATTCCGAGGAGGACTCACTATCACTTCAAGTTGATCTAGATAGGGTTTTGAAATGGTCAAATAAGAAGAAGAAGAACAAAGGCAACTGCAGAAGGCCCACCGGCCCACACGAGGCAGCTCCCATCCACAACCACCCAATCCCACTCACACACATGTCCAACCCGCGCCCGAAACAATCAAGGGACACCACCTCCACCACGCTACGCGGCAACCGGTTCCACAAATCAACAACCCTGTCACCGAACCAGTACCCACCCAAGTCCTTCCCAAATCCAAACCCATCCAACCTACACCCATTGCTTCGTGTTCTGTCTTTGTTCTGACAGTCGGTCAGGTGAATTCACAGTGAGAGGTTGTGTTAACCGGAGCTCCTGAGTGTTGTTATATTATCATAGCAATATGGAAGTTGTAGTTAAGGACCTGGTGACTCTAGTGGGAGCCCTGAGGACAGAGTTGGACTTTCTGCGGGAGGAGGTGCGTCAGCTTAAAGAACAACGAGAAGTAACGAAGGAGGAGACCAGCAGTAAAGGGACCTCGTCTTGGAGAGTTGTGAAAGACAGGGGCCTTAAGAAGACTTTGATAAAGCTGCCTTCAAACGCCATAGCAACCTCTAATTCATTTGACGTTTTGGAGGACGAGTGCTGTGGAGAGACTGTGGATCGCGCAAAAGGGAAAGCAACGAAGAGAAAGGAAGCGCAGGCCCCTCAGAGGGTAAAGGAAGTACCTAAGCAAACATTAGTTGTGGGAGATTCCCAGATAAGGTATTTGGATAGAACGTTTTGTGCTAGAGATAGGGGGAACAGGTTAAGGGTTTGCTATCCCGGAGCTGGCATTGGTGATATTATAAACAACATGAATGATATTATGGCTGGTAATGGGAACAATCCCATTATTTGCATTAGCGTGGGAGGAAATGATGTTGGTCGAGTTAGGAGTGAGGAACTGATTCAGAGGTATAAAACAGCCATAGAGTTAGTTAGGAGCAAGGGAGGAATCCCGATCATATGTGGCATTCTTCCAAGAAAGGGAGTGGGAAATGAATGGATATCGAGGGCACTTGGTGTCAATTGCCGGCTGGAAAGATATTGCAAATCAAATGCAATATCTTTCATAGACAACTGGGAACACTTCTATGGAAGAAATGAAATGTATGCTCGTGATGGGGTGCATCTATCGAGAGCTGGGGTTGTTGCTGTGGCGAACTCGTTAGAAGAAGTGGTTAGAGGTGTTTGTTTGGGTTTAAACTGTTAGTAGATAGAGGTATGGGAATTGATTTGGAGGAAGGAGGTAATAAAAGTATGTGTTTGTGGGAGAAAGGAATTGGCAAAACGACCAGGGAAAGAGAAGGTCCGCAAAATAACAATTCACTTAGGGTATATTACACTAACAGTAGAAGTCTAAGAAATAAAATTAACGAATTAAATGCTCTTGTCTGCACAGAAAAAAATAGATATTATTGCACTTACCGAAACGTGGATGAATGTAGAAAATAGAGAACTATTAGCTGAATATCAAATATATGGATTTAAACTATTTCACACAGATAGATATATTAGACGAGGAGGTGGAGTAGCCATATATGTTAGGGACAATTTGAAATGTAGTCTCAAAGAGGGAATCAAAACAGAGCCACACACAGAAACTATTTGGATTGAATTAAACGAAAAAGCTAATAATATTATAATAGGAGTAATATATAGGCCACCAAATTTAGACAGAATGGAAGCAAAGCATCTATGGGATGAAATATCTAGAGCATCTAGATCTAACAGTATTTATGTCATGGGTGACTTTAATTTTAGCGGAATAAACTGGTTGAACAAAACAGGGAATAGTGAAGCAGAAGATTTTATAGAATTAATTGACGATTGCTTTCTTACGCAACACATTAAGGAACCAACACGGGAAAATAATATTTTAGATTTAGTGTTAACTAACAGGGAAACGCAAATTAATGACATCGAAATAGGGAGTGAGCTAGGGAGCAGTGATCACAAAGAAATCAGATTTAGCATAGAATGGAATAGACCAGTAGGAGAAAATTCTGTTAAAGTGCCAGATTTTCGTAAAGCTGATTTTAATAGCCTAAGAAATTTTTTGGGTCAAATTGATTGGAAAGTCTTGGGTATGGGGTGTGGGCCGGTCTTGGAGCGAGACATGAACCCAGCGATAGGTGACTTAAATGGGGATTTCGATGTGGATTCAATATATAACTTATTTAAGAATATTCTAAACAAAGCACAGGAACGTAGTATACCATACAAATTGAATAGATCGAATACTAATGACCCAAAATGGATAACAAAGAATTTGAAGAACCTTATAGGTAAAAAGAGAGCTTGGTACAAAAGGATTAAAAATGGGGAGGTCACTTTAGAACAGGAATTCGTACAACTGGTTAGAAATGTTAAAAAAGAGATAAGGAAAGCAAAAAGAAACTATGAAGTTCGCATAGCAGGGCAAGCAAAGACAAATCCTAAAGGGTTTTTTCAGTTATATCGTACTAAGACTAGGGAAAGGATAGGTCCATTAAAAACTGAGACAGGTCAAATAACAGATAGTGATGAAGAGATGAGTAGTATTTTTAATAAATATTTTGTATCTGTATTTACTAAAGAGGAACTTAACAATATGCCTTCAGCCGAACAAGTCTATGTGGGTGGGGACGAGGACAGGTTGACGAGTTTAACAGTTACCAGGGAGGATGTTCTTAAACAAATAGTAAAACTCAAACCAAACAAATCCCCAGGGCCGGATGAAGTGTTTGCCAGGGTGCTTAAAGAATGCAAAGAGGAGCTTTGTGACCCACTGTCAACCATATTTAATAAATCAATAGAGTCAGGCAGAGTGCCAGAGTTTTGGAAAGTTGCTAATGTGATACCAGTTTTTAAGAAAGGAGATAGATCACTTGCGTCTAACTATCGACCAATTAGCCTAACGTCTATTGTGGGAAAGTTACTCGAATCTATAATAGCAAATAAAATTCGTCTTCATCTTGAAAAACATAAATTAATAATTGAGTCGCAACATGGTTTTATAAATGGCCGTTCATGTTTAACAAATTTGTTATCTTTTTATTCTAGCATTGTTGAGGCAGTTGATAGTGGTAAGGATTGCGATGTTGTATACCTTGACTTTAGCAAAGCTTTTGATACAGTGCCACATGAAAGACTGATTAAAAAGATAGAGTCTCATGGTATTGGGGGTGCTGTATTAAGCTGGATTAGGGCATGGCTATACCAAAGGAAACAGAGAGTTAGTATAAATGGAATCAAGTCAGAGTGGGAAAATGTTGTAAGTGGAGTGCCTCAAGGCTCTGTCCTGGGACCTCTGTTGTTTATAATATATATAAATGATTTAGATTCAGGTTTGAGTAGCAACATTTGCAAATTTGCCGATGATACGAAAATCGGTAGGGAAATTAATTCGGAGGAGGACTCACTATCACTTCAAGTTGATCTAGATAGGGTTTTGAAATGGTCAAAGGATTGGCAGATGCAGTTTAATGCTGATAAATGTAAAGTTCTGAGGTTAGGTAATGATGATAGAGTTACAAGATACGAGCTAGATGGTGTTGTGATTGCGAAGTCGGATTGCGAAAGGGATCTGGGAGTTATGATTAGTAAGAATTTAAAACAAAAGGATCAATGCATAAATGTTCGTAATAAGGCAAATCGGACACTTGGATTTATTAATCGCAGCGTTAGTAACAAGACACCTGGTGTGGTTCTCAAGCTATATCTTGCTCTAGTTAGGCCCCATTTAGATTATGCAGTTCAGTTTTGGTCGCCATATTATAGAATGGATATAAATTCACTTGAACATGTCCAGCGTAGGATGACTAAGTTAATTCCCCAAATTAGAAATCTTTCATATGAAGAAAGATTAACAAAGCTTAAGTTGCATTCACTGGAAAGGCGAAGAGTTAGGGGTGACATGATAGAGGTTTACAAGTGGATGAATGGACATAACCGGGGGATATTAATAGGGTATTAAAAGTATCAACACAGGACAGAACACGAAACAATGGGTATAAATTGGATAAGTTTAGATTTAGGAAAGACTTGGGTAAATACTGGTTCAGTAACAGGGTTGTTGATTTGTGGAACCAATTGCCGCGTAACATTGTGGAGGTGGGGTCCCTCGATTGTTTCAAGCACGGGTTGGACAAGTATATGAGTGGGATTGGGTGGTTATAGAATAGGAGCTGCCTCGTATAGGCCTTCTGCAGTTACCTTTGTTCTTATGTTCTTATGTTCTTATGTCTTGTGTTGATACTTTTAATACCCTATTAATATCCCCTTTGTTATGTCCATTCACCCACTTGTAAACCTCTATCATGTCACCCCTAACTCTTCGCCTTTCCAGTGAATGCAACTTAACACAAGACAGAACACGAAACAATGGGCACAAACTGGACAAGTTTAGATTTAGGAAAGACTTGGGCAAACACTGGTTCAGCAACAGGGCCGTTGATTTGTGAAACCAACCGCCGCGCAACGTGGCGGAGGCTGGGTCCCTATCCCTTCCCAACCATGTTAAAGACTGTACATCTCTAAACCAATTTAAGATAAAAACGAAGCTATACCTAATAATTTCCCTGTAACCTACCTTACCCTCTAAATGATTGGCAAATGCAGTTTAATGCTGATAAATGTAAAGTTCTGAGGCTAGGTAATGATGATAGAGTTACAAGATACGAGCTAGATGGTGTTGAGATTGCGAAGTCGGATTGCGAAAGGGATCTGGGAGTTATGATTAGTAAGAATTTAAAACAAAAGGATCAATGCATGAATGTTCGTAATAAGGCGAATAGGACACTGGGATTTATTAATCGAAGCAATAGTAACAAGACACCTGGTGTGGTTCTTAAGCTATATCTTGCTCTGGTTAGGCCCCATTTAGATTATGCAGTTCAGTTTTGGTCTCCGTATTATAGAATGGATATAAATTCACTTGAACGTGTCCAACGTAGGATTACTAAGTTAATTCCCCAAATTAGAAATCTTTCATATGAAGAAAGATTAACAAAGCTTAAGTTGCATTCACTGGAAAGGCGAAGAGTTAGGGGTGACATGATAGAGGTTTACAAGTGGATGAATGGACATAACAGGGGGGATATTAATAGGGTATTAAAAATATCAACACAAGACAGAACACGAAACAATGGGTATAAATTGGATAAGTTTAGATTTAGGAAAGGCTTGGGTAAATACTGGTTCAGTAACAGGGTTGTTGATTTGTGGAACCAATTGCCGCGTAACGTGGTGGAGGTGGTGTCCCTCGATATTTTCAAGCGCGGGTTGGACAAGTATATGAGTGGGATTGGGTGGTTATAGAATAGGAGCTGCCTCGTATGGGCCAATAGGCCTTCTGCAGTTACCTTTGTTCTTATGTTCTTATGTTCTTATATCCCAAACATCCCAAATTAGACGCTTGAGCCATATTTTGGGGCAAAATTCTGGCTCTCTGCACGTATTCGCAGTTTGAAATTACGACTTTTTATACCGAAAATATGCCAATTACTGAAAGCGGCGATGGGTCAAATTATGTCCAAAACCCTCCCTGCAGTTTTCAAAGTATCGCAAACATCCCAAATTAGACGCTTGAGCTATATTTTGGAGTCAAATTCTCGCTCTCTGCACGTATTCGCAGTTTTAAATTACGGCTTTTTATATCGAAAATATGCCAATTACTGAGAGCTACGATGGGTCACATTTTGCCCACACCCAACCTGCAGTTTTGAAAATATCCCAAACATCCCAAATTCAACGCTTGAGCCATAGTTTGGAGCCAAATTCTGGCTCTCTGCACGTATTCGCTGTTTGAAATTACGTCTTTTTATACCGAAAATATGCCAATTACTGAAAGCGGCGATGGCTCACATTTTGCTCAAACCCTCCCTTCAGTTTTCAAAATATCCCAAACATCCCAAATTCAACGCTTGAGCCGTATTTTGGAGCCAATTTCTGACTCTGTGCACGTATTCGCAGTTTGAAATTACGAACTTTTTACCGAAAATATGCCAATTACTGAGAGCAACGATGGGTCACATTTCGCCCCCCCCCCTGCAGTTTTTATAGTATGTCAAACATCCCAAATTCGACGCGTGAGCCATATTTTGGAGCCAAATTCTGGCTCTGTGCATGTATTCGCAGTTTGAAATTACGAACTTTATAAAGAAAATATTCCAATTACTGTGAGCGGCGATGGGTCACATTTTAAGAACATAAGAACATAAGAACAAAGGTAACTGCAGAAGGCCTATTGGCCCATACGAGGCAGCTCCTATTCTATAACCACCCAATCCCACTCATATACTTGTCCAACCCGTGCTTGAAACAATCGAGGGACCCCACCTCCACAATGTTACGCGGCAATTGGTTCCACAAATCAACAACCCTGTTACTGAACCAGTATTTACCCAAGTCTTTCCTAAATCTAAACTTATCCAATTTATATCCATTGTTTCGTGTTCTGTCCTGTGTTGATACTTTTAATACCCTATTAATATCCCCCCGGTTATGTCCATTCATCCACTTGTAAACCTCTATCATGTCACCCCTAACTCTTCGCTTTTCCAGTGAATGCAACTTAAGCTTTGTTAATCTTTCTTCATATGAAAGATTTCTATTTTGGGGAATTAACTTAGTCATCCTACGCTGGACACGTTCAAGTGAATTTATATCCATTCTATAATATGGCGACCAAAACTGAACTGCATAATCTAAATGGGGCCTAACTAGAGCAAGATATAGCTTGAGAACCACACCAGGTGTCTTGTTACTAACGCTGCGATTAATAAATCCAAGTGTCCGATTTGCCTTATTACGAACATTTATGCATTGATCCTTTTGTTTTAAATTCTTACTAATCATAACTCCCAGATCCCTTTCGCAATCCGACTTCGCAATCACAACACCATCTAGCTCGTATCTTGTAACTCTATCATCATTACCTAACCTCAGAACTTTACATTTATCAGCATTAAACTGCATCTAACAATCCTTTGACCATTTCAAAACCCTATCTAGATCAACTTGAAGTGATAGTGAGTCCTCCTCCGAATTAATTTCCCTTAATTAATTTTCCCCCAAACCCACCGTGCAGTTTTGAAAATATCCGAAACATTCCAAATTCGACGCTTGATCTATATTTTAGAGCCAAATTCTGGCTCTCAGCACGTATTCGCAGTTTGAAATTACGACTTTTTATACCGAACATATGCCAAATACTGAAAGCGGCGATGGGTGACATTTTGCCCCCCCCCCCATGCAGTTTTCATGGTATACCAAACAACCCAAATTCGACGCTTCAGCCATATTTTGGAGCCAAATTCTCGCTCTCTGCACGTATTCGCAGTTTGAAATAAAAAAATTTATACCGAAAATATGCCAATTACTGAAAGCAGCGATGGGTCACATTTTGCCCAAACCCATCCTGCAGTTTTTAAAATATCCAAAAAATCTCAAATTCGACGCTTGAGCCATATTTTGGACAAAAATTCTGGCTCTCTGTACGTATTCGCAGTTTGAAACTACCACTTTTTATACCGAAAATATGCCAATTAATGTGAGCGGCGATGGGTCACATTTTGCCCAAACCCCCCTGCAGTTTTCAAAATGTCATAAACATCCCAATTTCGACCCTTGAGCCATATTTTGGAGCCAAATTCTGGCTCTCTGCAAGGATTCGCAGTTTGAAATTACGAGTTCTTATACCGAAAATATGCCAAATACTGAAAGCAGCGATTAGTCACATTTTGCACAAACTCCCCCCCCCCCCCCCCCTCGCCACCTGCAGTTTTCAGAATATCCCAAACATCTCAAATTCGACCCTTGAGACATATTTTGTAGCCAAATTCTGGCTCACTGCGCGTATTCGCATGTTAAAATTACGATTTTTTATAACGAAAATATGTCAATTATTGAAAGCGGCGATGGATCACAATTTTGCCCAAACCATCCCTGCAGTTTTCAAAAAATCCCAAACGTGCCAAATTCGACGCCTGAGCCAAAATTTGAAATCAAATTCTGGCTCCCTGCACGTATTCGCAGTTTGAAATTACGACATTTTATACCGAAAATATGCCAAATACTGAAAACGGCGATGGATCACATTTTTCCAAAACCCTCCTTGCAGTTTTCAAAATATCAAAAGAATCCCAAATTCGACCCTTGAGCCATATTTTGGAGCCAAATTCTGGCTCTCTGCACGTATTTGCAGTTTGAAATTACGACTTTCTTCACCGAAAATATGCCAATTACTGAGAGCGGCGATGGGTCACATTTTGCATAATCCTCTCTGCAGTTTTCAAAATTTAACAAAAATCCCAAATTCGACCCTTGAGCCATATTTTGGAGCCAAATTCTGTGTTTATGCTCGTATTCGCAGTTTAAAATTACGGCTTTTTTTACCAAAAATATGCAAATTACTGAAAGCGTCGATGGATCACATTTTGACCCAACCCCTCCATGCAGTTTTAAAAATATCCAAAACATCCCAAAATTCGACGTTTGAGCCATATTTTGGAGCCAAATTCTGGCTCTCTGCACGTATTCGCAGTTTATAATGAGACTTTTTATACCGAAATATGCCAATTACTGAGAGCATCTATGGGTCACATTTTGCCTAACCCCCCCCCCCTGCAGTTTACAAAATATCCAAAAAAATCCCAAATTCGACCCTAGAGCCATATTTTGGTGCCAAATTCTGGCTCTCTGCATGTATTCGCTGTATAAAATTACGACTTTTTTTTAGGTAAAAATGTCAATTACTGAAAGCAGCGAAGGGTCACATTTTGCCCAAACCCTCTCTGTAGTTTTGAAAACAAACCTAAACGTCCAAAATTCAAAGGTTGAGCCATATTTTGGAGCCAAATTCTGGCTCTCTGCACGTATTCGCAGTTTAAAATTACGAATTTTTATACCGAGTATATGCCAATTACTGAGAGCAGCGATGGGTCATATTTTGCCCAAACACTCCCTGCAGTTTTCAAAATATTCCAAGCATCCCAAATTCGAAGCTTGTGCCATATTTTTTAGCCAAATTTTGGCTCTCTGCACGTATTCGCAGTTTGAAATTACGACTTTTTATACCGAAAATATGCCACTTATTGAAAGCGGCGATGGATCACATTTTGCCCAACCCTAACTGCAGTTTTCAAAATATCCCATACGTCCCAAATTCGATGCATGAGCCATATTTTGGAGGCAAATTCCGGCTCTCTGCAAGATATCGCTATTTGAAATTACGAAATTTATAACGAAAAAATGCAAATTTCTGAGAGCAGCAATGGGTCAAATTTTGCCCAAACCCCCTTTGCAGTTTTCAAAAAATACCAAACATCCCAAATTGGTCGCTCGAGCCATTTTTTAGAGCCAAATTGTCTCTCTCTGCACGTATTTGCAGTTTGAAATTAAGAAATTTTATACCGAAAATATGAAAATTACTAAGAACGGCGATGGGTCACATTTTGCCCAAACCCCCTCTACAGTTTTCAAAATATCCCAAACATCCCAAATTCGACCCTTGAGCCATATTTTGGAGCCAAAGTCGGGGAATCAGCACGTTTTCGCAGTTTGAAATTACGACTTTTTTTAACGAAAATATGCCAGTTACTGAAAGCGGCGAAGGATCACATTTTGCCCAAACCCTCCTTGCAGTTTTCAAAGTATCCCAAACATTCCAAATTTGACGCTTGAGCCATTTTTGGGAGCCAAATTCTAGCTCTCTGCACGTATTCGCAGTTTGAAATTACGTCTTTTTATACTGAAAATATGCCAATTACTGAGAGCGGCGATGGATCACATTTAGCCCAACCTCTCAATGCAGTTTTCAAATATCCCAAACATCCCAAATTCGAACTTTGAGCCATATTTTGTAGCCAAATTCTGGCTCTCTGCATGTATTCCCCCTTTAAAATTACGTCTTTTTATACGGAAAAATGGAATTACAGAAAGCGGCGATTGATCACATTTTGTCCAAACCCTTCCTGCAGTTTTCAAATTAGCCCAAACATCCAAAATTCGACGCTTGAACCCATATGTAGGAGGTAAATTCTGGCTCTCTGCACGTATTCGCCGTTTGAAATTACGACTTTCTACACTGAAAATATGCCAATTACTGAGAGCGGCGATGGGTCACATTTTGCCGAAACCCCCCTGCAGTTTTCAAAATATAACAAACATCCCAAATTCGACCCTTGAGCCATATTTTGGAGCCAAATTCAGGCTCTCTGCACGTATTCGCCGTTTGAAATTACGACTTTCTACACTGAAAATATGCCAATTACTGAGAGCGGCGATGGGTCACATTTTGGCCCCCCCCCCTGCATTTTTCAAAATATCCCAAACATCCCAAATTCGACACTTGAGCCATATTTTGGAGCCAAATTCTATCTCTCTGCACGTATTCGCAGTTTGAAATTACGAAATTTATACCGAAAATATGCGGAATACTGAAAGCAGCAATGGATCACATTTTGCCCAAATCCTTCCTGCGGTTTTCGTAGCATCCCAAACATCCCAAATTTGACGCTTGAGCCATATTTTGGAGCCAAAATCTGGCTCTCTATACGTATTCGCCTTTCGAAATTACGACTTTTTATACCGAAAATATGAAAATTTTAAGAGCAGCGATGGGTCACATTTTGCCCCCTCCCCCTGCAGTTTTCATGGTATACCAAACATCGCAAATTCGACGCTTGAGCCATATTTTGGAGCCAAATTCTCGCTCTCTGCACGTATTCGCAGTTTGAAATTAGGAATTTTATACCGAAAATATGCCAATTACTGTGAGCGGCGATGGGTCACATTTTGCCCAATCCCCCTTGCAGTTTTCAAGTTGTCCTAAACATCCCAATTTCGACCCTTGAGCCATATTTTGGAGCCAAATTCTGGCTCTCTGCAAGTATTCGCAGTTTGAAATTACGACTTCTTATACCGAAAATATGCCATATACTGAAAGCGGCGATTAGTCACATTTTGCCCCCCCCCCCCACCTGCAGTTTTCAGAATATCCCAAAGATCCCAAATTCGATCCTTGAGCCATATTTTGCAGCCAAATTCTGGTTCACTGCGCATATTCGCATTTTGAAATTACCAATTTTTATAACGAAAATATGTCAATTACTGAGAGCGGCGATGGATCACAATTTTGCCCAAACCATCCCTGCACTTTTCAAAAAATCCCAAACGTCCCAAATTCGACGCTTGAGCCAAAATTTGGAGTCAAATTCTGGCTCCCTGCACGTATTCGCAGTTTGAAATTACGAATTTTATTCCGAAAATATGCCAATTACTGAGAGCGACGATGGGTCACAGTTTGCCCAAACCCACCCTGCAGTTTAGAAAATATCCTGAACATCCCAATTTCGACGCTTCAGCCACATTTTGCAGCCAAATTTCTGGCACTCTGCACGTATTTGCAGTTTGAAATTACGACTTTTTATACCGAAAATATGGCAATTACTGAGAGCGGCGATGGGTCACATTTTGCCCAAACACCCCTGCAGATTTCAAAATATCCCAAACATCCCAAATTCGACGCTTGAACAATATTTTGGACCCAAATTCTCGCTCTCTGCACTTATTCGTAGTTTGAAGTTACGACGTTTTATACAGAATACATGCCAATTACTGGGAGCGGCGATGAGTCACATTTTGCCAAAACCCCCCTGCAGTTTTCAAAATATTAGAACATTCCAAATTTGACGCTTTAACCATATTTTGGAGCCAAATTCTGGCTCTCTGCACGTAATCGCAGTTTGGAATTACGACTTTTTGTACAGAAAATATGCCAATTACTGATAGCGGCGATGAGTCACATTTTGCCCAAACCCACCCCGCAGTTTTGAAAATATCCGAAACATCCCAAATTCGACACTTGAGCCATATCTTGGAGCCAAATTCTCTCTCTATGCACGTTTTCGCCGTTTGAAATTGCGCCTTTTATTACCGCAAATATGCAAATTTCTGAGAGCTGCGATGGATCTCATTTTGCCCAAACCCTCCCTGCAGTTTTGACAATATCCCAAACATCCCAAATTCGACGCTAGGTCCATATTTTGGAGCCAAATTCTGGCTCTCTGTGTATTCGCAGTTTGAAATTACGAATTTTTATACCGAAAATATGCCAATTAATGAGAGCGGTGATGGTTCACATTTTGCCCGAACCCCCCCTGCAGTTTTCAAAATATTCCAACTATCCCAAATTCGAATCTTGAGCCATGTTTTGGAGCCAAATTCTGGCTTTCGGCACGTGTTCGCAGTTTGAAATTATGACTTTTTATACAGAAAATATGCCAATTACTAAGAGCGACGATGGGTTACATTTTGCCCAAACCCCATGCAGTTTTTAAAATATCCCAAACATCCCAAATTCGACGATTGAGCCATATTTTGAAACCAAATTCTGGCTCTCTGCAGGTATTCGCTATTTGATATTACGACTTTTTATACCGAAAATATGCTAATTACTGAGAGCTGCGATGGGTTTCTTTTTGCCACCGCCCCCTGCAGTTTTCAAAAAATCCCAAACATTCCAAGTGCGACAAGTGAGCCATATTTTGGAGCCAAATTTTGGCTCTTTTCACGTATTTGCAGTTTGAATTTATGCCTTTTTATACCGAAAATATGCAAATTACTGAAGGTAGCGATGGGTCACATTTTGCTCAAAATCCCCTGCAGTTTTCAAAATATCATAAACATCCCAAATTTGAAGCTTTTACCATGATTTGGAGCCAAATTCTGGCTTTCTGCACGTATTCGCAGATTGAAATTACGACTTTTTATACCGAAAATATGTTAATTACTGAGAGCTGCGATGGGACACCTTTTGCCCAAACCTTCCCCCCCCCCCCTCCTTCAGTTTTCAAAATATTCAAACAATCCCAAATTCGAAGCATGACCAATATTTTTGAGCCAAATTCTGGCTCTCGGCACGTGTTTGCAGTTTGAAATTACGACTTTTTATACCGAAAATATGCCAATTACTGAGAGCGGCGATGGGTCACATTTTGACCAAACAACCCTGTAGTTCTCAAAATATTCCAAACATCCCAAATTCGACCCTTGAGCTATATTTTGGAGCCAAATTCTGGATCTCTGCACGTATTTGCAGTTTGAAATTTCGACTTTTTATACCGAAAATATGCCAAATACTGAGAGAAGAGATGGGTCACATTTTGGCCAAAACCTCCCAAACATCCCAAATTTGACGCTTGAGCCATATTTTGGAGCCAAATTCTAGCTCTCGGCACGTGTTCGCAATTTGAAAATGCGACTTTTTATACAGAAAATATGCTAATTACTGAGAGCTGCGATGGGTTCCTTGTTGCCCAATCACCCCCTTCAGTTTTCAAAATATCCCCAACATTCCAAGTTCGACACGTGAGCAATATTTTGAAGCCAAATTCTGGCTCTCTGCACGTATTCGCAGTTTGAATTTACGTCTTTTTATTCCGAAAAAATGCCAATTACTTAAAGCGACGATGGATCACATTTTGCCTAAACCCTCCCTGTTGTTTTTAAAATATCCTAAACATCCCAAAGTCGACGCTTTAGCCATATTTTGGAGCCAAATTTTGGCTCTCTGCACGTGTTCGCAGTTTGAAATTACGACATTTTATACCGAAAATATGTTAATTACTGAGAGCGGCGATGGGTCACATTTTGCCCAACCCCCCCCCCCCCCCTCTAGTTTGAAATTACGACTTTTTATACCGAAAATATGCCAATTACTGAGAGCGGCGATGGGTCACATTTTGCCCAAACCCTCCCAGCAGTTTTCAAAATATCCCAAACATCCCAAATTCGACCCTTGAGCCATATTTTGGAGCCAAATTCAGGCTCTCTGCACGTATTCGCAGTTTGAAATTACGTCTTTTTATACCGAAAATATGCCAATTACTGAAAACGGCGATGAGTCACATTTTGCCCAAAATCCACTGCAGTTTTCCCAATATGTTTTGTGTACCTTTTGATGTTGTGTACCTTGTTGTGTACCAACATATTGTGATGTGTACCTTGTTGTGTACCAACATATTGTGATGTTGTGTACCTTGACTTTAGCAAAGCTTTTGATACAGTGCCAATGAAAGACTAATTAAAAAAATAGAAGCTCATGGTATTGGGGGAGCTATATTAACTTGGATTAGGGCATGGCTATTCCAAAGGAAACAGAGTGGGATAATGTTGTTAGTGGAGTACCTCAGGGCTCTGTCCTGGGACCTCTGTTGTTTATAATATATATAAATGATTTAGATTCAGGTTTGAGTAGCAACATTTGCAAATTTGCCGATGATACGAAAATCGGTAGGGAAATTAATTCGGAGGAGGATTCACTATCACTTCAAGTTGATCTAGATAGGGTTTTGAAATGGTCAAATGATTGGCAAATGCAGTTTAATGCTGATAAATGTAAAGTTCTGAGGCTAGGTAATGATGATAGAGTTAGAGCTAGATGGTGTTGAGATTGCGAAGTCGGATTGCGAAAGGATCTGGGAGTTATGATTAGTAAGAATTTAAAACAAAAGGATCAATGCATGAATGTTCGTAATAAGGCGAATAGGACACTGGGATTTATTAATCGAAGCAATAGTAACAAGACACCTGGTGTGGTACTTAAGCTATATCTTGCTCTGGTTAGGCCCCATTTAGATTATGCAGTTCAGTTTTGGTCGCCGTATTATAGAATGGATATAAATTCACTTGAACGTGTCCAACGTAGGATTACTAAGTTAATTCCCCAAATTAGAAATCTTTCATATGGAGAAAGATTAACAAAGCTTAAGTTGCATTCACTGGAAAGGCGAAGAGTTAGGGGTGACATGATAGAGGTTTACAAGTGGATGAATGGACATAACAGGGGGGATATTAATAGGGTATTAAAATATCAACACAAGACAGAACACGAAACAATGGGTATAAATTGGATAAGTTTAGATTTAGGAAAGGCTTGGGTAAATACTGGTTCAGTAACAGGGTTGTTGATTTGTGGAACCAATTGCCGCGTAACGTGGTGGAGGTGGTGTCCCTCGATTGTTTCAAGCGCGGGTTGGACAAGTATATGAGTGGGATTGGGTGGTTATAGAATAGGAGCTGCCTCGTATGGGCCAATAGGCCTTCTGCAGTTACCTTTGTTCTTATGTTCTTATGTTCTTATATCCCAAACATCCCAAATTAGACGCTTGAGCCATATTTTGGGGCAAAATTCTGGCTCTCTGCACGTATTCGCAGTTTGAAATTACGACTTTTTATACCGAAAATATGCCAATTACTGAGAGCGGCGATGGGTCAAATTATGCCCAAACCCTCCCTGCAGTTTTCAAAGTATCGTAAACATCCCAAACGCTTGAGCTATATTTTGACAAATTCTCGCTCTCTGCACGTATTCGCAGTTTGAAATTACGTCTTTTTATTCGAAAAATGCCAATTACTGAAGCGACGATGGGTCACATTTTGCCCAAACCCTCCCTGTGTTTTGAAAATATCCCAAACATCCCAAATTCGACGCTTGAGCCATATTTTGGAGCCAAATTCTGGCTCTCTGCACGTATTCGCAGTTTGAAATTACGGCTTTTTATATCGAAAATATGCCAATTACTGAGAGCGGCGATGGGTCACATTTTGCCCAACCCAACCTGCAGTTTTGAAAATATCCCAAACATCCCAAATTCAACGCTTGAGCCATAGTTTGGAGCCAAATTCTGGCTCTCTGCACGTATTCGCTGTTTGAAATTACGTCTTTTTATACCGAAAATATGCCAATTACTGAAAGCGGCGATGGCTCACATTTTGCTCAAACCCTCCCTTCAGTTTTCAAAATATCCCAAACATCCCAAATTCAACGCTTGAGCCGTATTTTGGAGCCAATTTCTGACTCTGTGCACGTATTCGCAGTTTGAAATTACGAACTTTTTACCGAAAATATGCCAATTACTGAGAGCAGCGATGGGTCACATTTCGCCCCCCCCCCCCTGCAGTTTTTATAGTATGTCAAACATCCCAAATTCGACGCGTGAGCCATATTTTGGAGCCAAATTCTGGCTCTGTGCATGTATTCGCAGTTTGAAATTACGAACTTTATAAAGAAAATATTCCAATTACTGTGAGCGGCGATGGGTCACATTTTCCCCAAACCCACCGTGCAGTTTTGAAAATATCCGAAACATTCCAAATTCGACGCTTGAGCTATATTTTGGAGCCAAATTCTGGCTCTCAGCACGTATTCGCAGTTTGAAATTACGACTTTTTATACCGAACATATGCCAAATACTGAAAGCGGCGATGGGTCACATTTTGCCCCCCCCCCATGCAGTTTTCATGGTATACCAAACAACCCAAATTCGACGCTTCAGCCATATTTTGGAGCCAAATTCTCGCTCTCTGCACGTATTCGCAGTTTGAAATAAAGAATTTATACCGAAAATATGCCAATTACTGAGAGCAGCGATGGGTCACATTTTGCCCAAACCCATCCTGCAGTTTTTAAAATATCCAAAAAATCTCAAATCGACGCTTGAGCCATATTTTGGACAAAAATTCTGGCTCTCTGTACGTATTCGCAGTTTGAAACTACCACTTTTTATACCGAAAATATGCCAATTAATGTGAGCGGCGATGGGTCACATTTTGCCCAAACCCCCTGCAGTTTTCAAAATGTCATAAACATCCCAATTTCGACCCTTGAGCCATATTTTGGAGCCAAATTCTGGCTCTCTGCAAGTATTCGCAGTTTGAATTACGAGTTCTTATACCGAAAATATGCCAAATACTGAAAGCAGCGATTAGTCACATTTTGCCCAAACTCCCCCCCCCCCCCCCCCCCGCCACCTGCAGTTTTCAGAATATCCCAAACATCTCAAATTCGACCCTTGAGACATATTTTGTAGCCAAATTCTGGCTCACTGCGCGTATTCGCATTTTAAAATTACGAATTTTTTAACGAAAATATGTCAATTACTGAAAGCGGCGATGGATCACAATTTGCCCAAACCATCATTGCAGTTTTCAAAAAATCCCAAACGTTCCAAATTCGACGCCTGAGCCAAAATTTGAAATCAAATTCTGGCTCCCTGCACGTATTCGTAGTTTGAAATTACGACATTTTATACCGAAAATATGCCAAATACTGAAAACAGCGATGGATCACATTTTTCCAAAACCCTCCTTGCAGTTTTCAAAATATCAAAAGCATCCCAAATTCGACCCTTGAGCCATATTTTGGAGCCAAATTCTGGCTCTTGCACGTATTTGCAGTTTGAAATTACGACTTTCTACACCGAAAATATGCCAATTACTGAGAGCGGCGATGGGTCACATTTTGCATAATCCTTCTGCAGTTTTCAAAATTTAACAAAATCCCAAATTCGACCCTTGAGCCATATTTTGGAGCCAAATTCAGTGTTTATGCTCGTATTTGCAGTTTAAAATTACGGCTTTTTATACCGAAAATATGCAAATTACTGAAAGCGGCGATGGATCACATTTTGACCCAACCCCTCCATGCAGTTTTAAAAATATCCAAAACATCCCAAATTTCGACGTTTGAGCATATTTTGGAGCAAATTTGGCTCTCTGCACGTATTCGCAGTTTATAATTAGACTTTTTATACCGAAATATGCCAATTACTGAGAGCATCTATGGGTCACATTTTGCCTAACCCCCCTGCAGTTTACAAAATATCCAAAAAAATCCCAAATTCGACCCTTGAGCCATATTTTGGTGCCAAATTCTGGCTCTCTGCATGTATTCGCTGTATAAAATTACGACTTTTTTTAGGTAAAAATGTCAATTACTGAAAGCAGCGAAGGATCACATTTTGCCCAAACCCTCCCTGTAGTTTTGAAAACAAACCTAAACGTCCAAAATTCAAAGGTTGAGCCATATTTTGGAGCCAAATTCTGGCTCTCTGCACGTATTCGCAGTTTAAAATTACGAATTTTTATACCGAGTATATGCCAATTACTGAGAGCAGCGATGGGTCATATTTTGCCCAAACACTCCCTGCAGTTTTCAAAATATTCCAAGCATCCCAAATTCGAAGCTTGTGCCATATTTTTGAGCCAAATTTTGGCTCTCTGCACGTATTCGCAGTTTGAAATTACGACTTTTTATACCGAAAATATGCCACTTTTGAAAGCGGCGATGGATCACATTTTGCCCAACCCTAACTGCAGTTTTCAAAATATCCCATACATCCCAAATTCGAGCATGAGCCATATTTTGGAGGCAAATTCCGGCTCTCTGCAAGATATCGCTATTTGAAATTACGACTTTTTATAAAAAAAAAATGCAAATTTCTGAGAGCAGCAATGGGTCACATTTTGCCCAAACACCTTTGCAGTTTTCAAAATATAACAAACATCCCAAATTGGTTGCTCGAGCCATTTTTTAGAGCCAAATTGTCTCTCTGCACGTATTTGCAGTTTGAAATTAAGACATTTTATACCGAAAATATGAAAATTACTAAGAACGGCGATGGGTCACATTTTGCCCAAACCCCCTCTACAGTTTTCAAAATATCCCAAACATCCAAATTCGACCCTTGAGCCATATTTTGGAGCCAAAGTCGGGCTATCTGCACGTATTCGCAGTTTGAAATTACGACTTTTTTTAACGAAATATGCCAGTTACTGAAAGCGGCGAAGGAACATTTTGCCCAAACCCTCCTTGCAGTTTTCAAAGTATCCCAAACATTCCAAATTTGACGCTTGAGCCATTTTTGGGAGCCAAATTCTAGCTCTCTGCACGTATTCGCAGTTTGAAATTACGTCTTTTTATACCGAAAATATGCCAATTACTGAGAGCGGCGATGGATCACATTTAGCCCAACCTCTCAATGCAGTTTTCAAAATATCCCAAACATCCCAAATTCGAACTTGAGCCATATTTTGTAGCCAAATTCTGGCTCTCTGCATGTATTCGCCCTTTAAAATTACGTCTTTTTATACGAAAAAATGGAATTACAGAAAGCGGCGATGGATCACATTTTGTCCAAACCCTTCCTGCAGTTTTCAAATTAGCCCAAACATCCAAAATTCGACGCTTGAACCCATATGTAGGAGGTAAATTCTGGCTCTCTGCACGTATTCGCCGTTTGAAATTACGACTTTCTACACTGAAAATATGCCAATTACTGAGAGCGGCGATGGGTCACATTTTGCCGAAACCCCCCTGCAGTTTTCAAAATTTAACAAACATCTCAAATTCGACCCTTGAGCCATATTTTGGAGCCAAATTCAGGCTCTCTGCACGTATTCGCCGTTTGAAATTACGAATTTTACACTGAAATATGCCAATACTGAGAGCGGCGATGGGTCACATTTTGCCCCCCCCCTGCATTTTTCAAAATATCCCAAACATCCCAAATTCGACACTTGAGCCATATTTTGGAGCCAAATTCTGGCTCTCTGCACGTATTCGCAGTTTAAAATTACGAACTTTATTCCGAAAATATGCGAAATACTGAAAGCAGCAATGGATCACATTTTGCCCAACCTTTCCTGCAGTTTTCGTAGCATCCCAATCATCCCAAATTTGACGCTTGAGCCATATTTTGGAGCCAAATTCTGGCTCTCTATACGTATTCGCCTTTCGAAATTACGACTTTTTATACGAAAATTTGAAAATTTTAAGAGCAGCGATGGGTCACATTTTGCCCCCCTCCCCCTGCAGTTTTCATGGTATACCAAACATCGCAAATTCGTCGCTTGAGCCATATTTTGGAGCCAAATTCTCGCTCTCTGCACGTATTCGCAGTTTGAAATTAGGAATTTTATACCGAAAATATGCTAATTACTAAGAGCAGCGATGGGCCACATTTTGCCCAAACCCACCCTGCAATTTTTAAAATATCCAAAAAATCCCAAATTCGACGCTTGAGCCATATTTTGGACCCAAATTCTGGCTCTCTGTACGTATTCGCAGTTTGAAATTACGACTTTTTATACCGAAAATATGCCAATTACTGTGAGCGGCGATGGGTCACATTTTGCCCAATCCCCCTTGCAGTTTTCAAAATGTCCTAAACATCCCAATTTCGACCCTGAGCCATATTTTGGAGCCAAATTCTGGCTCTCTGCAAGTATTCGCAGTTTGAAATTACGACTTCTTATACCGAAAATATGCCATAAACTGAAAGCGGCGATTAGTCACATTTTGCCCAATACCCCCCCCCCCCCCCCCACCTGCAGTTTTCAGAATATCCCAAAGATCCCAAATTCGATCCTTGAGCCATATTTTGGAGCCAAATTCTGGTTCACTGCGCATATTCGCATTTTGAAATTACCAATTTTTATAACGAAAATATGTCAATTACTGAAAGCGGCGATGGATAGATGCTCAAGAGAGGGATGTAGAGGATGAAGAAAGTTATGCAGAGGCTCAAGAGAGTGATGCAGAGGTTCATGAGAGAGATTCAGAGGCTCAAGAGAGGGATGCAGAGGCTTAAGAGAGTGTTGCAGAGGCTTAAGAGAGGGATGCAGGGGCTCAAGAGATTGATGCAGAGGATCAAGAGAGTGATGCAGAGGCTCAAGCGAGTGATGCAGAGGCTCAAGAGAGTGATGCAGAGGCTCTAGAGAGTGATGCAGAGGCTGAAGAGGTGATGCAGAGCCTCTAGAGAGTGATGCAGAGGCTCAAGAGAGGGATGCAGAGGATGAAGAGAGTGATGCAGAGGCTCAAGAGAGAGATGCAGAGGCTCAGGAGAGGGGTTCAGAGGCTCAAGAGAGGGATGCAGAGGCTCAAGAGAGTGATGCAGAGACTCAAGAGAGTTAAGCAGAGGCTCAAGAGAGTGATGCAGAGGCTTACGAGTGATGCAGAGGCTCAAGAGAGGGATGTAGAGGCTCAAGAGAGTGATGCAGAAGCTCAATAGAGTGATGCAGAGGCATAAGAGAGTGATGCAGAGCCTGAAGAGAGTGATGCAGAGGCTCAAGAGAGTGATGCAGAGGCTTTAGAGGGGATGCAGAGGCTGAAAAGAATGATGCAGAGGCTTAAAAGAGTGATGCAGAAGCTGAAGAGAATGATGCAGAATCTTAAGAGAGGGATGAAGAGACTCAAGAGAGTGATGCAGAGGCTTAAGACAGGGGATGCAGAGGCTTAAGAGAGGACGCAGAGACTCAAAAGATACCGACAATATGCCAATTACTGAGAGCGGCGGTGAGTCACATTTTGCAAAACCCCTCGCGCCCCCCCTCCTTGCAGTTTTCAAAATATACCAAACATCCCAAATTCGACGCTTGATTCATATTTTGGAGCCAAATTAAGGCTCTCTGCACGTATTCGCAGTTTAAAAATACGACTTTTTATACCGAAAATAGCAAATTACTGAGAGCGGCGATGGATCACATTTTGCCCAAACCCTCCCTGCAGTTTTCAAAATATCCCAAACACCCTAAACTTTACGCTTGAGCCATATTTTGGACATAAATTCTGGCTCTTTGCACGTATTCGCAGTTTGAAATTACGACTTTTTATACCAATAATATGGCAATTACTGAGAGCGGCAATGGATCACATTGTGCCCAATCCTTCCCTGCAGTTTTCATTATATCCCAAACATCCCAAATTCGACTCTTGAGATATTTTGAAGCCAAATTCTGGCTCTCTGCATGTTTCGCAGTTTGAAATTACGACTTTTTATACCGAAATATGCCAATTACTGAGAGCGACGATTAATCACATTTTGCCCAAACCTCCCTGCAGTTTTCAAAATATCCAAACATCCAAAAGACCCTGAGCTATATTTTGAGCCAAATTCTGGCTCTCTGCACGTATTCGCAGTTTAAATTACGACTTTTTATACCGAAAATATGCCAATTACTGAGAGCGGCGATGATCACATTTTGCCAAAACCCCTGCAGTTTCAAAATATCCCAAACATCCCAAATTCGACGCTTGAGCCATATTTTGAGCCAAATTCTGCTCTCTGCACGTATTCGCAGTTTGAAATTCGACTTTTTATACCGAAAATATGCCAATTACTGAAGCGGCGATGGATCACATTTTGCCCAAACCCTCCTTGCAGTTTTCAAAATATCCCACATCCCAAATTGACGCTTGAGCATATTTTGGAGCCAAATTCTGGCTCTCTGCACGTATTCGCAGTTTGAAATTACGACTTTTATACCGAAAATATGCCAATTACTGAAAGCGCGATAGGTCACATTTTGCACAAACCCCCCTGCAGTTTTCAAAATATACCAAACATCCCTAATTCGACCCGTGAGCCATATTTTGGAGCCAAATTCTGCCTTCTGCACATATTCGCAGGTTTAAATTACGACATTTTATACCAAAAATATGCAAATTACTGCTAGCAGCGATAGGTCACATTTTGCTCAACCCCCCCCCCTGCAGTTTTTAAATTATCCCTAACAACCCCAATTCGACGCTTGAGACATATTTTGGAGCCAAATTCGGGCTCTCTGCACGTATTCGGAGTTTAAAATTATTTCATTTTATACTGACAATATGCCTATTACTGAGAGCGGCGATGGGTACATTTTGCCAAAACCCCCCTGCAGTTTCAAAATATCCCAAATATCCCAAATTCGACCCTTGAGCTATATTTTGGAGCCAAATTCTGGCTCTCTGCACGTATTCGCAGTTTGAAATTACGACTTTTTATACCGAAAAAATGCCAATTACTGAGAGCGGCGATGGATCACATTTTGCCCAAACCCTCCCTGCAGTTTTCAAAATATCCAAAACATCCAAATGTCGACACTTGAGCCATATTTTGAAGCCAAATTCTGGCTCTCTGCACGTATTCGCAGTTTTAAATTACGACTTTTTATACCGAAAATATGCCAATTACTGAGAGCGGCGATGGATCACATTCTGCCCAAAGCCTCCTTGCAGTTTTCAAAATATCCCAAACATAACAAATTTGACGCTTGAGCCATATTTTGAGCCAAATTCTGGCTTTCCGCACGTATTCGCAGTTTAAAATTATTTCATTTTATACCGACAATATCCCAATTACTGAGAGCGGCGATGGGTCACATTTTGCCAAAACCCCCTGCAGTTTCAAAATATCCCAAACATCCCAAATTCGACCCTTGAGCTATATTTTGGAGCCAAATTCAAGCTGTCTGCACGTATTGGCAGTTTGAAATTACGAAATTTTATACCCAAAATATGCCAATTACTGAATGCTTCGATGGATCACATTCTGCCCAAACCCTCCCTGCAGTTTTCAAAATATCCTAAACATAACAAATTTGACGCTTGAGCCATATTTTTGAGCCAAATTCTGGCTCTCTGCACGTATTCGCAGTTTGAAATTACGACTTTTTATACCGAAAATATGCCAATTACTGAAAGCGGCGATGGATCACATTTTGCCCAAACCCTCCTTGCAGTTTTCAAAATATCCCAAACATCCCAAATTGGACGCTTTAGTCATATTTTGGAGGCAAATTCTCGCTCTCTGCACGTATTCGCTGTTTGAAATTACGACTTTTAATGCTGAAAATATGCCAATTACTGAAAGCAGCGATAGGTCCATATTTTGCACAAACCCCCCTGCAGTTTTTAAAATATACCAAACATCCCAAATTCGACCCGTGAGCCATATTTTGGAGCCAAATTCTGCCTCTTTGCACATATTCGCAGGTTTAAATTACGACATTTTATACCAAAAATATGCAAATTACTGCAAGCAGCGATAGGTCACATTTTGCTCAAACCCCCCCCCCTGCAGTTTTTAAATTATCCCTAACAACCCCAATTCGACGCTTGAGACATATTTTGGAGCCAAATTCGGGCTCTCTGCACGTATTCGGAGTTTAAAATTATTTCATTTTATACTGACAATATGCCTATTACTGAGAGCGGCGATGGGTCACATTTTGCCAAAACCCCCCTGCAGTTTCAAAATATCCCAAATATCCCAAATTCGACCCTTGAGCTATATTTTGGAGCCAAATTCTGGCTCTCTGCACGTATTCGTTGTTTGAAATTACGACTTTTTATACCGAAAAAATGCATATTACTGAGAGAGGCGATGGATCACATTTTGCCCAAACCCTCCCTGCAGTTTTCAAAATATCCAAAACATCCAAATGTCGACCCTTGAGCCATATTTTGAAGCCAAATTCTGGCTCTCTGCACGTATTCGCAGTTTTAAATTACGACTTTTTATACCGAATATATGCCAATTACTGAGAGCGGCGATGGATCACATTCTGCCCAAACCCTCCTTGCAGTTTTCAAAATATCCCAAACATAACAAATTTGACGCTTGAGCCATATTTTTGAGCCAAATTCTGGCTTTCTGCACGTATTCGCAGTTTAAAATTATTTCATTTTATACCGACAATATCCCAATTACTGAGAGCGGCGATGGGTCACATTTTGCCAAAACCCCCCTGCAGTTTCAAAATATCCAAACATCCCAAATTCGACCCTTGAGCTATATTTTGGAGCCAAATTCTAGCTGTCTGCACATATTGGCAGTTTGAAATTACGAATTTTTATACCAAAATATGCCAATTACTGAATGCTTCGATGGATCACATTCTGCCCAAACCCTCCTGCAGTTTTCAAAATATCCCAAACATAACAAATTTGACGCTTGAGCCATATTTTTGAGCCAAATTCTGGCTCTCTGCACGTATTCGCAGTTTGAAATTACGACTTTTTATACCGAAAATATGCCAATTACTGAAAGCGGCGATAGGTCCATATTTTGCACAAACCCCCCTGCAGTTTTCAAAATATACCAAACATCCCAAATTCGACCCGTGAGCCATATTTTGGAGCCAAATTCTGCCTCTCTGCACATATTCGCAGGTTTAAATTACGACATTTTATACCAAAAATATGCAAATTACTGCAAGCAGCGATAGGTCACATTTTGCTCAACCCCCCCCCCCTGCATTTTTAAATTATCCCTAACAACCCCAATTCGACGCTTGAGACATATTTTGGAGCCAAATTCGGGCTCTCTGCACGTATTCGGAGTTTAAAATTATTTCATTTTATACTGACAATATGCCTATTACTGAGAGCGGCGATGGGTCACATTTTGCCAAAACCCCCCTGCAGTTTCAAAATATCCCAAATATCCCAAATTAGACCCTTTAGCTATATTTTGGAGCCAAATTCTGGCTCTCTGCACGTATTCGCAGTTTGAAATTACGACTTTTTATACCGAAAAAATGCCAATTACTGAGAGCGGCGATGGATCACATTTTGCCCAAACCCTCCCTGCAGTTTTCAAAATATCCAAAACATCCAAATGTCGACACTTGAGCCTATTTTGAAGCCAAATTCTGGCTCTCTGCACGTATTCGCAGTTTGAAATTACGACTTTTTATACCGAAAATATGCCAATTACTGAAAGCGGCGATGGATCACATTTTGCCCAAACCCTCCTTGCAGTTTTCAAAATATCCCAAACATCCCAAATTGGACGCTTGAGTCATATTTTGGAGGCAAATTCTCGCTCTCTGCACGTATTCGCTGTTTGAAATTACGACTTTTAATGCTGAAAATATGCCAATTACTGAAAGCAGCGATAGGTCCATATTTTGCACAAACCCCCTGCAGTTTTCAAAATATACCAAACATCCCAAATTCGAACCGTGAGCCATATTTTGGAGTCAAATTCTGCCTCTCTGCACATATTCGCAGGTTTAAATTACGACATTTTATACCAAAAATATGTAAATTACTGCAAGCAGCGATAGGTCACATTTTGCTCAAACCCCCCCCCCCCTGCAGTTTTTAAATTATCCCTAACAACCCCAATTCGACGCTTGAGACATATTTTGGAGCCAAATTCGGGCTCTCTGCACGTATTCGGAGTTTAAAATTATTTCATTTTATACTGACAATATGCCTATTACTGAGAGCGGCGATGGGTCACATTTTGCCAAAACCCCCCTGCAGTTTCAAAATATCCCAAATATCCCAAATTCGACCCTTGAGCTATATTTTGGAGCCAAATTCTGGCTCTCTGCACGTATTCGTTGTTTGAAATTACGACTTTTTATACCGAAAAAATGCATATTACTGAGAGAGGCGATGGATCACATTTTGCCCAAACCCTCCCTGCAGTTTTCAAAATATCCAAAACATCCAAATGTCGACCCTTGAGCCATATTTTGAAGCCAAATTCTGGCTCTCTGCACGTATTCGCAGTTTTAAATTACGACTTTTTATACCGAATATATGCCAATTACTGAGAGCGGAGATGGATCACATTCTGCCCAAACCCTCCTTGCAGTTTTCAAAATATCCCAAACATAACAAATTTGACGCTTGAGCCATATTTTTGAGCCAAATTCTGGCTTTCTGCACGTATTCGCAGTTTAAAATTATTTCATTTTATACCGACAATATCCCAATTACTGAGAGCGGCGATGGGTCACATTTTGCCAAAACCCCCCTGCAGTTTCAAAATATCCCAAACATCCCAAATTCGACCCTTGAGCTATATTTTGGAGCCAAATTCTAGCTGTCTGCACATATTGGCAGTTTGAAATTACGAATTTTTATACCCAAAATATGCCAATTACTGAATGCTTCGATGGATCACATTCTGCCCAAACCCTCCCTGCAGTTTTCAAAATATCCCAAACATAACAAATTTGACGCTTGAGCCATATTTTTGAGCCAAATTCTGGCTCTCTGCACGTATTCGCAGTTTGAAATTACGACTTTTTATACCGAAAATATGCCAATTACTGAAAGCGGCGATAGGTCCATATTTGCACAAACCCCCTGCAGTTTTCAAAATATACCAAACATCCCAAATTCGACTCGTGAGCCATATTTTGGAGCCAAATTCTGCCTCTGCACATATTCGCAGGTTTAAATTACGACATTTTATACCAAAAATATGCAAATTACTGCAAGCAGCGATAGGTCACATTTTGCTCAACCCCCCCCCCCCGCAGTTTTTAAATTATCCCTAACAACCCCAATTCGACGCTTGAGACATATTTTGGAGCCAAATTCGGGCTCTCTGCACGTATTCGGAGTTTAAAATTATTTCATTTTATACTGACAATATGCCTATTACTGAGAGCGGCGATGGGTCACATTTTGCCAAAACCCCCCTGCAGTTTCAAAATATCCCAAATATCCCAAATTAGACCTTTAGCTATATTTTGGAGCCAAATTCTGGCTCTCTGCACGTATTCGCAGTTTGAAATTACGACTTTTTATACCGAAAAAATGCCAATTACTGAGAGCGGCGATGGATCACATTTTGCCCAAACCCTCCCTGCAGTTTTCAAAATATCCAAAACATCCAAATGTCGACACTTGAGCCATATTTTGAAGCCAAATTCTGGCTCTCTGCACGTATTCGCAGTTTGAAATTACGACTTTTTATACCGAAAATATGCCAATTACTGAAAGCGGCGATGGATCACATTTTGCCCAAACCCTCCTTGCAGTTTTCAAAATATCCCAAACATCCCAAATTGGACGCTTGAGTCATATTTTGGAGGCAAATTCTCGCTCTCTGCACGTATTCGCTGTTTGAAATTACGACTTTTAATGCTGAAAATATGCCAATTACTGAAAGCAGCGATAGGTCCATATTTTGCACAAACCCCCCTGCAGTTTTCAAAATATACCAAACATCCCAAATTCGACCCGTGAGCCATATTTTGGAGTCAAATTCTGCCTCTCTGCACATATTCGCAGGTTTAAATTACGACATTTTATACCAAAAATATGCAAATTACTGCAAGCAGCGATAGGTCACATTTTGCTCAAACCCCCCCCCCCTGCAGTTTTTAAATTATCCGTAACAACCCCAATTCGACGCTTGAGACATATTTTAAAGCCAAATTCGGGCTCTCTGCACGTATTCGGAGTTTAAAATTATTTCATTTTATACTGACAATATGCCTATTACTGAGAGCGGCGATGGGTCACATTTTGCCAAAACCCCCCTGCAGTTTCAAAATATCCCAAATATCCCAAATTCGACCCTTTAGCTATATTTTGGAGCCAAATTCTGGCTCTCTGCACGTATTCGCAGTTTGAAATTACGACTTTTTATACCGAAAAAATGCCAATTACTGAGAGAGGCGATGGATCACAATTTGCCCAAACCCTCCCTGCAGTTTTCAAAATATCCAAAACATCCAAATGTCGACCCTTGAGCCATATTTTGAAGCCAAATTCTGGCTCTCTGCACGTATTCCCAGTTTTAAATTACGACTTTTTATACCGAAAATATGCCAATTACTGAGAGCGGCGATGGATCACATTCGGCCCAAACCCCCCTTGCAGTTTTCAAAATATCCCAAACATAACAAATTTGACGCTTGAGCCATATTTTTGAGCCAAATTCTGGCTTTCCGCACGTATTCGCAGTTTAAAATTATTTTATTTTATACCGACAATATCCCAATTACTGAGAGCGGCGATGGGTCACATTTTGCCAAAACCCCCCTGCAGTTTCAAAATATCCAAAACATCCCAAATTCGACCCTTGAGCTATATTTTGGAGCCAAATTCAAGCTGTCTGCACGTATTGGCAGTTTGAAATTACGAATTTTTATACCGAAAATATGCCAATTACTGAAAGCGGCGATGGATCACATTTTGCCCAAACCCTCCTTGCAGTTTTCAAAATATCCCAAACATCCCAAATTGGACGCTTGAGTCATATTTTCGAGGCAAATTCTCGCTCTCTGCACGTATTCGCTGTTTGAAATTACGACTTTTAATGCTGAAAATATGCCAATTACTGAAAGCAGCGATAGGTCCATATTTTGCACAAACCCCCCCTGCAGTTTTCAAAATATACCAAACATCCCAAATTCGACCCGTGAGCCATATTTTAGAGCCAAATTCTGCCTCTCTGCACATATTCGCAGGTTTAAATTACGACATTTTATACCAAAAATTATTTCATTTTATACCGACAATATTCCAATTACTGAGAGCGGCGATGGGTCACATTTTGCCAAAACCCCCCTGCAGTTTCAAAATATCCCAAACATACCAAATTCGACCCTTGAGCTATATTTTGGAGCCAAATTCTAGCTGTCTGCACGTATTGGCAGTTTGAAATTACGAATTTTTATACCCAAAATATGCCAATTACTGAATGCTTCGATGGATCACATTTTGCCCAAACCCTCCTTGCAGCTTTCAAAATATCCCAAACATCCCAAATTGGACGCTTGAGTCATATTTTGGAGCCAAATTCTGGCTCTCTGCACGTATTCGCTGTTTGAAATTACGACTTTTTATACTGAAAATATGCCAATTACTGAAAGCAGGGATAGGTCCATATTTTGCACAAACCCCCCTGCATTTTTCAAAATATACCAAACATCCCAAATTCGACCCGTGAGCCATATTTTGGAGCCAAATTCTGCCTCTCTGCACATATTCGCAGGTATAAATTACGACATTTGGTACCAAAAATATGCAAATTACTGCAAGCAGCGATAGGTCACATTTTGCTCAAACCCCCCACCCCCTGCAGTTTTTAAATTATCCCTAACAACGCCAATTCGACGCTTGAGACATATTTTGGAGCCAAATTCGGGCTCTCTGCACGTTTTCGGAGTTTAAAATTATTTCATTTTATACTGACAATATGCCTATTGCTGAGAGCAGCGATGGGTCACATTTTGCCAAAACCCCCTGCAGTTTCAAAATATCCCAAATATCCCAAATTCGACCCTTGAGCTATATTTTGGAGCAAAATTCTGGCTCTCTTCACGTATTCGCAGTTTTAAATTACGACTTTTTATACCGAAAATTTGCCAATTACTGAGAGCAGCGATGGATCACATTCTGCCCAAACCCTCCTTGCAGTTTTCAAAATATCCCAAACATAACAAATTTGACGCTTGAGCCATATTTTTGAGCCAAATTCTGGCTCTCTGCACGTATTGGCAGTTTGAAATTACGAATTTTTATACCCAAAATATGCCAATTACTGAATGCTTCGATGGATCACATTCTGCCCAAACCCTCCCTGCAGTTTTCAAAATATCTCAAACATAACAAATTTGACGCTTGAGCCATATTTTTGAGCCAAATTCTGGCTCTCTGCACGTATTCACAGTTTGAAATTACGACTTTTTATACCGAAAATATGCCAATTACTGAAAGCGGCGATGGATCACATTTTGCCCAAACCCTCCTTGCAGTTTTCAAAATATCCCAAACATCCCAAATTGGACGCTTGAGTCATATTTTGGAGGCAAATTCTCGCTCTCTGCACGTATTCGCTGTTAGAAATTACGACTTTTAATGCTGAAAATATGCCAATTACTGAAAGCAGCGATAGGTCCATATTTTGCACAAACCCCCCTGCAGTTTTCAAAATATACCAAACATCCCAAATTCGACCCGTGAGCCATATTTTGGAGCCTAATTCTGCCTCTCTGCACATATTCGCAGGTTTAAATTACGACATTTTATACCAAAAATATGCAAATTACTGCAAGCAGCGATAGGTCACATTTTGCTCAAACCCCCCCCCCCCCCTGCAGTTTTTAAATTATCTGTAACAACCCCAATTCGACGCTTGAGACATATTTTAAAGCCAAATTCGGGCTCTCTGCACGTATTCGGAGTTTAAAATTATTTCATTTTATACTGACAATATGCCTATTGCTGAGAGCGGCGATGGGTCACATTTTGCCAAAACCCCCCTGCAGTTTCAAAATATCCCAAATATCCCAAATTCGACCCTTTAGCTATATTTTGGAGCCAAATTCTGGCTCTCTGCACGTATTCGCAGTTTGAAATTACGACTTTTTATACCGAAAAAATGCCAATTACTGAGAGAGGCGATGGATCACAATTTGCCCAAACCCTCCCTGCAGTTTTCAAAATATCCAAAACATCCAAATGTCGACCCTTGAGCCATATTTTGAAGCCAAATTCTGGCTCTCTGCACGTATTCCCAGTTTTAAATTACGACTTTTTATACCGAAAATATGCCAATTACTGAGAGCGGCGATGGATCACATTCGGCCCAAACCCCCCTTGCAGTTTTCAAAATATCCCAAACATAACAAATTTGACGCTTGAGCCATATTTTTGAGCCAAATTCTGGCTTTCCGCACGTATTCGCAGTTTAAAATTATTTCATTTTATACCGACAATATCCCAATTACTGAGAGCGGCGATGGGTCACATTTTGCCAAAACCCCCCTGCAGTTTCAAAATATCCAAAACATCCCAAATTCGACCCTTGAGCTATATTTTGGAGCCAAATTCAAGCTGTCTGCACGTATTGGCAGTTTGAAATTACGAATTTTTATACCGAAAATATGCCAATTACTGAAAGCGGCAATGGATCACATTTTGCCCAAACCCTCCTTGCAGTTTTCAAAATATCCCAAACATCCCAAATTGGACGCTTGAGTCATATTTTGGAGGCAAATTCTCGCTCTCTGCACGTATTCGCTGTTTGAAATTACGACTTTTAATGCTGAAAATATGCCAATTACTGAAAGCAGCGATAGGTCCATATTTTGCACAAACCCCCCCTGCAGTTTTCAAAATATACCAAACATCCCAAATTCGACCCGTGAGCCATATTTTGGAGCCAAATTCTGCCTCTCTGCACATATTCGCAGGTTTAAATTACGACATTTTATACCAAAAATATGCAAATTACTGCAAGCAGCGATAGGTCACATTTTGCTCAAACCCCCCCCCCCTGCAGTTTTTAAATTATCCGTAACAACCCCAATTCGACGCTTGAGACATATTTTGGAGCCAAATTCGGGCTCTCTGCACGTATTCGGAGTTTAAAATTATTTCATTTTATACTGACAATATGCCTATTACTGAGAGCGGCGATGGGTCACATTTTGCCAAAACCCCCCTGCAGTTTCAAAATATCCCAAATATCCCAAATTCGACCCTTTAGCTATATTTTGGAGCCAAATTCTGGCTCTCTGCACGTATTCGCAGTTTGAAATTACGACTTTTTATACCGAAAAAATGCCAATTACTGAGAGAGGCGATGGATCACAATTTGCCCAAACCCTCCCTGCAGTTTTCAAAATATCCAAAACATTCAAATGTCGACCCTTGAGCCATATTTTGAAGCCAAATTCTGGCTCTCTGCACGTATTCCCAGTTTTAAATTACGACTTTTTATACCGAAAATATGCCAATTACTGAGAGCGGCGATGGATCACATTCGGCCCAAACCCCCCTTGCAGTTTTCAAAATATCCCAAACATAACAAATTTGACGCTTGAGTCATATTTTGGAGGCAAATTCTCGCTCTCTGCACGTATTCGCTGTTTGAAATTACGACTTTTAATGCTGAAAATATGCCAATTACTGAAAGCAGCGATAGGTCCATATTTTGCACAAACCCCCCTGCAGTTTTCAAAATATACCAAACATCCCAAATTCGACCCGTGAGCCATATTTTGGAGCCAAATTCTGTCTCTCTGCACATATTCGCAGGTTTAAATTACGACATTTTATACCAAAAATATGCAAATTACTGCAAGCAGCGATAGGTCACATTTTGCTCAACCCCCCCCCCCCTGCAGTTTTTAAATTATCCCTAACAACCCCAATTCGACGCTTGAGACATATTTTGGAGCCAAATTCGGGCTCTGCACGTATTCGGAGTTTAAAATTATTTCATTTTATACTGACAATATGCCTATTACTGAGAGCGGCGATGGGTCACATTTTGCCAAAACCCCCCTGCAGTTTCAAAATATCCCAAATATCCCAAATTCGACCCTTTAGCTATATTTTGGAGCCAAATTCTGGCTCTCTGCACGTATTCGCAGTTTGAAATTACGACTTTTTATACCGAAAAAATGCCAATTACTGAGAGAGGCGATGGATCACATTTTGCCCAAACCCTCCCTGCAGTTTTCAAAATATCCAAAACATCCAAATGTCGACCCTTGAGCCATATTTTGAAGCCAAATTCTGGCTCTCTGCACGTATTCGCAGTTTTAAATTACGAATTTTTATACCGAAAATATGCCAATTACTGAGAGCGGCGATGGATCACATTCTGCCCAAACCCTCCTTGCAGTTTTCAAAATATCCCAAACATAACAAATTTGACGCTTGAGCCATATTTTTGAGCCAAATTCTGGCTTTCTGCACGTATTCGCAGTTTTAAATTATTTCATTTTATACCGACAATATTCCAGTTACTGAGAGCGGCGATGGGTCACATTTTGCCAAACCCCCCTGCAGTTTCAAAATATCCCAAACATACCAAATTCGACCCTTGAGCTATATTTTGGAGCCAAATTCTAGCTGTCTGCACGTATTGGCAGTTTGAAATTACGAATTTTTATACCCAAAATATGCCAATTACTGAAGCTTCGATGGATCACATTTTGCCCAAACCCCCTTGCAGTTTTCAAAATATCCCAACATACAAATTGACGCTTTAGCCAAATTCTGGCTCTCTGCACGTATTAGCTGTTTGAAATTACGACTTTTTATACTGAAAATATGCCAATTACTGAAAGCAGCGATAGGTCACATTTTGCCAAACCCCCCTGCATTTTTCAAAATATACCAAACATCCCTAATTCGACCGTGAGCCATATTTTGGAGCCAAATTCTGCCTCTCTGCATATATTGTTTAAATTACGACATTTTATACCAAAAATATGCAAATTACTGCAAGCAGCGATAGGTCACATTTTGCTCAACCCCCCCCCCCCTGCAGTTTTCAAAATATCCCAAACATCCCAAATTGGACGCTTGAGTCATATTTTGGAGCCAAATTCGGGCTCTCTGCACGTATTCGGAGTTTAAAATTACATTTTATACCGACAATATCCCAATTACTGAGAGCGATGGGTCACATTTTGCCAAAACCCCCCTGCAGTTTCAAAATATCCCAAACATCCCAAATTCGACCCTTGAGCTATTTTGGAGCCAAATTCTGGCTCTCTGCACGTATTCGCAGTTTGAATTTTTTATACCGAAAATATGCCAATTACTGATAGCGGCGATGGATCACATTTTGCCCAAACCCTCCCTGCAGTTTTCAAAATATCCAAAACATCCAAATGTCGACCTTTGAGCCATATTTTGAAGCCAAATTCTGGCTCTCTGTACGTATTCCCAGTTTGAAATTACGACTTTTTATTCCGAAAATATGCCAGTTATTGAGCGCTGCGATGGGTCATATTTTTCCCAAACCTTCCTTGCAGTTTTCAAATATCCAAAACATCCCAAATTCGACGCTTGAGCCATATTTTGGAGCCAAATTTTGGCTCTCTGCACGTACTCGCAGTTTGAAATTACGACGTTTTATACCGAAAATATGCAAATTACTGCAAGCAGCGATGGATCATATTGCCCAAACTCTCCCGGAAGTTTTCAATATATCCCAAACATCCCAAATTCGACGCTTGATTCATATTTTGGAGCCAAATTCTGGCTCTCTGCACGTATTCGCAGTTTGAAATTACGACTTTTTATACCGAAAATATGCCAATTACGTAGAGCGGCAATGGATCACATTGTGCCCAAACCTTCCCTGCAGTTTTCATTATATCCCAAACATCCCAAATTCGACTTGATTATTTTGAAACCAAATTCTGGCTCTCTGCACGTAATCGCAGTTGGAAATGACGACAATTTTACTGAAAATATGCCAATTACTGAGAGCGGCGATGGATCACATTTTGCCCAAACCCTCCCTGCAGTTTTCAAAATATCCCAAACATCCCAAATTCGACCCGTGAGCCATAATTTAGAGCCAAATTGTGGCTCTCTGCACATATTCGCAGTTTGAAATTACGACTTTTTATACTGAAAATATGTCAATTAATGAAAGCAGAGATGAGTCACATTTTGCCCAAACCCCCCCTGCAGTTTGCAAAATATCCCAAACATCCCAAATTCGATCCTTGAGCCATATTTTGGAGTCAAATTCTGGCTTTCTGCACGTATTCGCAGTTTGAAATTACGACGTTTTATACCGAAAATATGACAATTACTGAAAGCAGCGATGGGTCACATTTTGCCCCCCCCATGCAGTTTGCAAAATATCCCAAACATCCCAAATTCGGCCCTTGACCTATATTTTGGAACCAAATTCTTGCTTTCTGCACGTATTTGCAGTTTTAAATTACGACTTTTTATACCGAAAATATGACAATTACTGAAAGCGGAGATGGATCACATTTTGCCCAAACCCTTCCTGCAGTTTTCAAAATATCCCAAACATCCTAAATTCCACGCTTGAGCCATATTTTGGAGCCAAATTCTGGCTTTCTGCACGTATTCGCAGTTTGAAATTATTTCATTTTATACCGAAAATATTCCATTTACTGAAAGCAGCGATGGATCACATTTTGCACAAACCTTTCACGAAGTTTTCAAATCATCCTAAATATCCCGAATTCGACGCTTGAGCCATATTTTAGAGCCAAATTCAGGATCTCTGCTCGTATTTGCAGTTTGAAATTACGAATATTTATACCGAAAATATGCCAACTACTGTAAGCGGCGATGGATCACATTTTGCCCAAACACTCCCTGCAGTTTTCAAAATATCCCAAACATCCCAAATTCGACCCTTGAGCCATATTTTGGAGCCAAATTCTGGCTCTCAGCATGTATTTGCAGTTTGCAAGTACGACTTTTTATACCGAAAATATGACAATTACTGGGAGTGGCGATTGGTCAAATTTTGCCCAAACCCTCCCTGCAGTTTTCAAAATATCTCAAACATCCCAAAATATATTATTGAGTCATATTTTGGAGCCAAATTCAACCTTTCTGCTCGTGTTCGCAGTTTGAAATTACGACTTTTTATATTGAAAATATGCCAATTACTGAAAGCGGCGATGGTTAACACTTTGACCCAACCCCTCCCTGCAGTTTTCAAAATATCCCAAACTTCCCAAATTCGACGCTGGAGCCATATTTTGGAGCCAAATTCAGCCTCGCTGCACGTATTTGCAGTTTGAAATTACGACTTTTTATATCGAAAATATGCCAATTACTGTGAGCGGCGATGGATCACATTTTGCCCAAACCTTCCCTGCAGTTTTCAAATTATCTTAAACAACCCAAATTCGACGCTTGAGCCATATTTTGGAGCCAAATTCTGGCTTTCTGCACGTATTCGCAGTTTGAAATTACGACTTTTTATACCAAAATTCGCCAATTACTGAGAGCGGCGATGGGGCATATTTTGCCAAAAATATACCAATTACTGAAAGCCGCGATGGATCACATTTCACCCAAACCCCCCCTGCAGTTTTTAAAATATCCCAAACATCCCAAATTCGACGCTTGAGCCATATTTTGGAGCCAAATTCTGGCTCTCTGCACGTATTCGCAGTTTGAAATTACGACATTTGTTATCGAAAATATGCCAGATACTGAGAGCAGGGATGGATCACATTTTGACCAAACCCTCTCTGCAGTTTTCAAAATATCCAAAACATCCCAAATTCGACCTCTTGAGCCATATTTTGGAGCCAAATTCTTGCTCTCAGCACGTATTCGCAGTGTGAAATTACGACTTTTTATACTGAAAATATGCTAATTACTGAGTGCAGCGAAGGGTCACATTTTGCCCGAACCCCCGTGCAGTTTTCAAAATATCTCAAAGATCCCAAATTCGACGCTTGAGCCATATTTTGGAGCCATATTCTAGCTCTCTGCACGTTTTTGCAGTTTGAAATTACGACTTTTTATACCGAAAATATGCCAATTACTGAAAGCGGTGAAGGGTCACATTTTGCCCAAAACCCCCTGCAGTTTTCAAAATGTCCCAACTATCCCAAATTCCACCCTTGAACCATATTTTGGTGGCAAATTCTGGCTCTCTGCACGTATTAGCAGTTTAAATTATGACTTTTTTTTACCGAAAATATGACAATTACAGAGAGCGGCGATTGATCACATTTTGCCCAAACCCTCCTTGCAGTTTTCAAAATATCCCAAACATCCCAAATTCGTCGCTTGAGTCATATTTTGGAGCCAAATTCTGGCTCTCTGTACATATTCTCATCTGAAATTACTACTTTTTTTATTGAAAATATGCTAATTACTGAGAGCAGCGAAGGGTCACATTTTCCCCGAACCCCCCTGCAGTTTTCAAAATATCTCAAAGATCCCAAATTCGACGATTGAGCCATATTTTGGAGCCAAATTCTGAATCTCTGTACTTATTCGCAGTTTAAAATTACGACTTTTTTTACCTAAAAAATGCCAATTACTGAAAGGGGCGATGGATCACATTTTGCCCAAACTATCCCTGCAGTTTTCAAAATATCCTAAACGTCCCAAACTCGACGCTTGAGCCATATTTTGGAGCCAAATTCTGGCTCTCTGCATGTATTCGCAGTTTAAAATAAAGATTTTTTATACATAAAAAATGCCAATTACTGAAAGCGGCGATGGATCACATTTTGCCAAACCCTCCCTGCAGTTTTCAAAATATCCCAAACATCCCAAATTCGACTCTTGAGCTATATTTTGGAGCCAAATTCTGGCTCTTTGCACGTATTCGCATTTTGAAATTAATAATTTTTATACCGAAAATTACTTAAAGCGGCGATGGATCACATTTTGCACAAACCCTCCCTGCAGTTTTCAAAATATCCCAAACATCCCAAATTCGACCCTTGAGCTATATTTTGGAGCCAAATTCTGGCTCTTTGCACGTATTTTCAGTTTGAAATTTGGCCTTTTTGTGCCGAAAATGTGCCAATTACTGAAATCGACGATAGATCACATTTTGCCCAAACCCTCCCTGCAGTTTTCAAAATATCCCGAACATCCCAAATTCGACGCTTGAGCCATAATTTGGCGCCAAATTCTGGCTAGCTGCACGCATTTGCAGTTTAAAAATACGTCATTTTGTACCGTAAATATGCCAATAACTGAGAGCGGCGATGGGTCGCATTTTGCCCAAACACTCCCTGCAGTTTTCAAAATATCCCAAACATCTCAAATTCGACCCTTGAGCCATATGTTGGAGCAAAATTCTGGCTCTCAGCATGTATTTGCAGTTTGAAAGTACGACTTTTTATACCGAAAAAATACCAATTACTGGGTGTGGCGATGGGTCAAATTTTGCCCAAACCCTCCCTGCAGTTTTCAAAATATCTCAAACATCCCAAAATATATTATTGAGCCATATTTTGGAGCCAAATTCAACCTTTCTGCTCGTGTTCACAGTTTGAAATTACGACTTTTTATATTGAAAATATGCCAATTACTGAAAGCGGCGATGGTTAACACTTTTACCCAACCCCTCCCTGCAGTTTTCAAATTATCTTAAACAACCCAAATTCGACGCTTGAGCCATATTTTGGAGCCAAATTCTGGCTCTCTGCACGTATTCGCAGATTGAAATTACGTCATTTTATACCGAAAAAATGCCAATTACTGAAAACGGCGATAGATCCCATTTTGTCCTAACCGTCCCTGCAGTTTTCAAACTAACCCAAACATCCCAGAGTCGACGCTTGAGCCATATTTTGGAGCCAATGCGATGGATCACATTTAGGCTCTCTGCACGTATTCGCAGTTTGAAATTACGACATTTGTTATTGAAAATATGCCAGATACTGAGAGCAGGGATGGATCACATTTTGACCAAACCCTCTCTGCAGTTTTCAAAATATCCAAAACATCCCAAATTAGACCTCTTGAGCCATATTTTGGAGCCAAATTCTTGCTCTCAGCACGTATTCGCAGTGTGAAATTACGACTTTTTATACTGAAAATATGCTAATTACTGAGTGCAGCGAAGAGTCACATTTTGCCCGAACCCCCGTGCAGTTTTCAAAATATCTCAAAGATCCCAAATTCGACGCTTAAACCATGTTTTGGAGCCATATTCTAGCTCTCTGCACGTTTTTGCAGTTTGAAATTACGAATTTTTATACCGAAAAAAAGCCAATTACTGAAAGCGGTGAAGGGTCACATTTTGCCCAAAACCCCCTGCAGTTTTCAAAATGTCCCAACTATCCCAAATTCCACCCTTGAACCATATTTTAGAGGCAAATTCTGGCTCTCTGCACGTATTCGCAGTTTAAATTAGGACTTTTTTTTACCGAAAATATGACAATTACAGAGAGCGGCGATGGATCACATTTTGCCCAAACCCTCCTTGCAGTTTTCAAAATATCCCAAACATCCCAAATTCGATGCTTGATCCATATTTTGGAGCCAAGTTCTGGGTCTCTGAGAGAAGAGGTACTCGTAACATTGGTCTAATCCGGTTGAAACGTCGAAATATGCAATAAAAACAGAAATTCTCTCCTAATCAATATTAGGAGAGTATTACTCTCTATTAGAGTATTACTTACTATTTCAACGAGGTACAGATAGTTGATTTAAAACCAAGTATTTAATTTTAATTTGCAATTAATTACGTGTTTGTATCATATTTATCATAAATTTGTTGAATTAATGGCAATAAACAGAAAAGGCCAGAAAACGCGGAAAAACGGCAAAATATTGCCTAAATCCTTGATATTTGGTTTAAATCTCATACAGGAAACCAGGATGAAAAAAACTCAAAATATTGCTAAATTCGATGATATTAAGTACAAAGCACAATGCAAGAAAAGTTGCTTAAAAATGCAATATCATGTGAAATTCTAAGATTTTTAGGCCAAATCACAGATAGTGGGACAACATGAAGTAGTATCCAAATATTAGTAAATTCGAACATTTTTACCTAAAATCACTCTACATGAAAAACGTGAAAAGTCTTTATAATACCAAATTCGAAGATTTTTACAACAAATCATAGAGCGAGGTTGCGTATTATTTTGATAATTAAAAAGGCATATGGAAACGTTGTTTTCAATTCAAATGATAAAAATAAATGTGTTTTCTTTAGAATTACCTAAAATGTTCCAGAATTTCCGTTTATATTACCGCAAGAAGAGGTACTCGTAAAACCGCTTTAATCCGGCTGAAACGTCGAAATATACAATAAAAACAGAAAATCTCTTCTAATCAATATCCTACTCATTATTTTAACGAGGTAAAAATAGTTGATTAAAATGAAAAATTTAATTTTAATTTGCAATTAATTACGTGTTTGCATCATATTTAAGTAAATTTTTTGAATTAATGGCAATAAAACGAAAAGGCTTCAAAACGCTGAAAAAACGGCAAAATATTGCCTAAATCGTTGATATTTGGTTGAAATCTTATAAAGGAAACAACGATGAAAAACTCAAAGTTTTGCTAAATTCGATGATTTTATGTACAAAGCACAATGCAAGAAAACTTGCTTAAAAACGCAATATTATGTGAAATTCTGAGATTTATAGGCAAAATCACATATAGTGGACAACATGAAGTAGTATCAAAATATTAGTAAATTCGAACATTTTTACCTATAATCACTCTACATGAAAACGTGAAAAAGTCACTATAATAACAAATTCGAGGATTTTTACATCAAGTCATAGAGCGAGGCTGCGAATTATTTTGATCATTAAAAAGGCATATGAAAACGTTGTTTCCAATTCAAATGAAAAAATCTGTGTTTTTTCTTTAGAATTAACTAAAATGATTCTGAATTTCCGTTTATATTACTGAGAGATGAGGTACTCGAAAACTGCTCTAATCCGGCTGAAACGTCGAAATATGCAATAAAAACTGAAAATCTCTCTTAAACAATATTTGACTCACTATTTTAACAAGGTACAAATAGTTGATTGAAAATCAAATATTTAAGGGTAATTTGCAATTCATTACGTGTTTGCATCATATTTATCGTATATTTAATGAATTAATGGCAGTAAACCGAAAATGCTTGAAAACGTGGAAAAACGGCCAAGTATGGCCTAAATCGTTGATATTTGGATGAAATCTCATAAAGGAAACAACGATGAAAAACCTCAAAATATTGCTAAATTCGATGATTTTATGTACAAGGCACAATGCAAGAAAACTTGCTTAAAAACGCAATATTATGTGAATTTCTGAGATTTGTAGGCCAAATCACAAATAGAGAGACAACATGAAGTAGGATCAATATATTAGAAAGTTCGAACATTTTTACCTAAAATCACCCTACATGAAAAACGTGAAAAAAATCACTATAATACCAAATTCGAGGATATTTCGAGGATGAGGAAGTGAGTACAACTAGGTGAGTACACACACTCACACACACAGCAAAACACTGGCAGGAGTCTCCAGCAACATACTGGCAGGAGTCTCCAGCAACACGCTGGCAGAGGTCTCCAGCAACACGCTGGCAGAGGTCTCCAGCAACATACTGGCAAGGGTCTCCAGCAACATACTGGCAGGAGTCTCCAGCAACACGCTGGCAGAGGTCTCCAGCAACACGCTGGCAGAGGTCTCCAGCAACATACTGGCAGAGGTCTAAAGCAACATACTGGCAGGGGTCTCCAGCAACACGCTGGCAGAGGTCTCCAGCAACACTGGCAGAGGTCTCCAGAACACACTGGCAGGGGTCTCCAGCAACATACTTGCAGGAGTCTCCAGCAACACGCTGGCAGAGGTCTCCAGCAACACACTGGCAGGGGTCTCCAGCAACAAACTGGCAGGGGTCTCCAGTAACACACTGGCAGGGGTCTCGAGCAACACACTGGCAGAGGTCTCCAGCAACACACTGGCAGGGGTCTCCAGCAACACACTGGCAGAAGTCTGCAGCAACACACTGGCAGAGGTCTCCAGCAACACACTGGCAGAGGTCTCCAGCAACACGCTGGCAGTGGTCTCCAGCAACACACTGGAAGGGGTCTCCAGCAACACGCTGCAGAGGTCTCCAGCAACACACTGGCAGAGATCTCCAGCAACACACTGGCAGGGGTCTCCAGCAACACACTGGCAGAGGTCTCCAGCAACACACTGGCAGAGGTCTCCAGCAACACACTGGCAGGGGTCTCCAGCAACACACTGGCAGAGGTCTCCAGCAACACATTGGCAGAGGTCTTCAGCAACACACTGGCAGAGGTCTCCAGCAGCACGCTGGCAGGGGTCTCCAGCAATGAGCCATATTTTGGAGCCAAATTCTGGCTCTCTGCACGTATTCGCAGTTTGAAATACGAATTTTTATCCTGAAAATATGCCAATTACTGAAAGCGGCGAGGGATCTCATTCTGCGCAAACCCTCCCTGCAGTTTTCAAAATATCCAAAACATCCCAAATTCGACCCTTGAGCCTTATTTTGGAGACAAATTAAGGTTCTCTGCAAGTATTCGCAGTTCAAAATTACGACATTTTATACCGAAAATGTGCCAATGACTGAAAGCGGCGAAGGGTCACATTTTGCCCAAAACCCCCTGCAGTTTTCAAAATATCCAAAACATCCCAAAATCCACCCTTTAGCCATATTTTGAAGCCAAATTCTCGCTCTCTTCACGTATTCGCAGTTTAAATAAGGACTTTTTATACCGAAAATATAACAATTACTGAGAGCAGCGATGGATCACATTTTGCCCAAACCCTCTTTGCAGTTTTCAAAATATCCAAAACATCGCAAATTCGACGCTTGAGCCATATTTTGGAGCCAAATTCTGGGTCTCTGCACGTTTTTGCTGTTTGAAATTACGACTTTTTATACCAAAAATATGCCAAATACTAAGTGCAGCGATGGAACACATTTTGCAAAAACCCTGCCTGCAGTTTTCAAACTATCCCAAACATCCCAAATTCGACCCTTGAGCCTTATTTTCGAGCCAAATTCTGGCTCTCTGCACGTACTCGCAAGTCAAAATTACGAATTTTTATACAAAAAATATGCCAATTACTGAAAGCGGCGATAGATCACATTTTGCCCAAACCCCCCGTGCAGTTTTCAAAATATCCCAAACATCTCAAATTCGACGCTTGAGCTATATTTTGGAGCCAAATTTGGGCTCTCTGCTCGTATTCGCAGTTTGAAATTACGTAATTTTATACCGAAAAAATGCCAATTACTAGAAACGGCGATGGATCCCATTTTGTCCAAACCCTCCCTGAAGTTTTTAAACTATCCCAAACATCCCAGGGTCGACGCTTGAGCCTTATTTTGGAGTAAATGCGATGGATCACATTTTGGCACTCTGCACTCTCTGCACGCAGTTTGAAATTACGACTTTTTATACCGAAAATATGCCAATTACTGAAAGAGGCGAAGGGTCACATTTTCCCTGCAGATAAAATCCCTGCAGTTTTCAAAATATCCCAAACATCCCAAATTCGACCCTTTGAGCCATATTTTGGAGCGAAATTCTTGCTCTCTGCACGTGTTCGCAGTCTGAAATTACGACTTTTTATACTGAAAATATGGTAATTACTGAGTGCAGCGAAGGGTCACATTTTCCCGAACCCCCGTGCAGTTTTCAAATTATCCTAAACGTCCCAAATTCGACGCTTAAGCCATATTTTGAAGCCAAAATCTGGCTCTATGCACGTATTCGCAGTTTGAAATTACGACTTTTTATACCGAAAATATGCTAATTACTAAGAGCAGCGATGGACCAAATTTTGCCCAAACCCTCCCTGCAGTTTTCAAAATATCCCAAACATCCCAATTTCGACCCTTGAGCCTTATTTTGGAGCCAAATTCTGGATCCCTGCACGTATTCGCAGTTCGAAATTACAACTTATTATACCGCAAAATATGCCAATTACTGAAAGCGGCGAAGGGTCACATTTTGCCCAAAACCCCCTGCAGTTCTCAAAATATCACAAACATCCCAAATTCCACCCTTGAGCCATATTTTCGAGGCAAATTTTTGCTTTCTGCACGTATTCGCAGTTTAAATTAGGACTTTTTATATCGAAAATATGACAATTACTGTGAGCGGCGATGGATCAAACTTTGCTCAAACTCTCCATACAGTTTTCAAAATATCCCAAACATCCCAAATTCGTCGTTTGAGCCATATTTTGGAGCCAAATTCTGGCTCTCTGCACGTATTCGCGGTCTGAAATTACGACTTTTTATACTGAAAATATGCGAATTACTGAGTGCAGCGAAGGGTCACATTTTGTCCAACCCGCCCTGCAGTTTTCAAATTATCCCTAACGTCTCAAATTCGACGCTTGAGCCATATTTTGAAGCCATCACTCTCTTGAGCTTCTGCATCACTCTCTTGAGCCTCTGCATCCTTTCTTGAGCCTCTGCATCACTCTCTTGACCCTCTGCATCACTCTTTTGAGCCTCTGCATCACACTCTTGAGCCTCTACATCACTCTCATGAGCCTCTGCATCCCTCTCTTAAGCCTTTGCAACACTCTCTTCAGCCTTTGCGAATACGTGCAGAGAGCCAGAATTTGGTTTCAAAATATTTCTCAGGAGTCGAATTTGGGATGTTTGGGATATATTGAAAACTGCAGGGCAGGTTTGGGCACAATGTGATCCATTGCCGCTCTCAGTAATTGGCATATTTTCGGTATAAAAAGTCGTAATTTCAAACTGCGAATACGTGCAAAGAGCCAGAATGTATGTCCAAAATATGGCGCAAGCGTAAAATTTGGGGTGTTTGGGATATTTCGAAAACTGCAGGGAGGGTTTGGGCAAAATGTGATTCATCGCTGCTTTCAGTAATTGGCATATTTTCGGTATAAAAAGTCGTAATTTCAAACTGCAAATACGTGCAGAGAGCCAGAATTTAGCTCCAAAATATGAATCAAGCGTCGAATTTGGATGTTTGGATATTTTGAAAACTGCCGGGAGGTTTTGGGCAATATGATCCATCGCCGCTTTCAGTAATTGGCATATTTTCGGTATAAAAAGTCGTAATTTGAAACTGCGAATACGTGCAGAGAGCCATAATTTGGCTTCAAATTATGGCTCAATCTTCGACTTTTGGATGTTTTGGATATTTTGAAAACTGTAAGGAGGGTTTGGGTAAAATGTGATCCATCGCCGCTCTCAGTAATTGGCATTTTCTCGGTATTAAAATTCGTAATTTCAAACTGGGAATACGTGTAGACAGCCAGAATATGGCTCCAAAATATAGCTCAAGGAACGAATTTGGGTTGTTTGGGATATTTTGAAAACTGCAGGGAGGTTTTTGGCAAAATGTGACTCATCGCCGCTCTCAGTAATTGGCATATTGTCGGTATAAAATGAAATAAATTTAAACTGCGAATATGCAGAGAGCCGAATTTGGCTCCAAAATTGGCTCAAGGTCGAATTTGGGATGTTGGGATATTTTGAAAACTTCAGGGGGTTTGGGCAAAATGTGACCATCGCTGCTCAATAATTGCATATTTTCGGTATAAAATTCGTCATTTCAACTGCGAATACGTGCAGAGAGCCAGAATTTGGCTCCAAAATATGGCTCAAGGTCGAATTTGGGATGTTTTGGATATTTTGAAAACTGCAGGAGGGTTTGGGCAAAATGTGACCTATCGCTGCTTCAGTAATTGGCATATTTTCAGTATAAAAAGCGTATTTCACCGAATACGTGCAGAGAGTCAGAATTTGGCTCCAAAATTAGGCTCAAGGTCGAATTTGGTATGTTTGGATATTTTGAAAACTGCAGGAGGTTTGGGCAAAATGTGATCCATCGTCGCTCTTAGTAATTGGCATATTTTCGATATAAAAATTCGTAATTTCAAACTGCGAATACGTGCAGAGAGCCAGAATTTGGCTCCAAAATATGACTCAAGCGTCAATTTGGGATGTTTGGGATATTTTGAAAACTGCAGGGAGGGTTTGGGCAGAATGTGATCCATCGAAGCTTTCAGTAATTGGCATATTTTCGGTATAAAAAGTCGTAATTTCAAACTGCGAATACGTGCAGAGATCCAGAATTTGGCTTCATAATATGGCTCAAGGCGACATTTGGATGTTTTGGATATTTTGAAAACTGCAGGGAGGGTTTGGGCAAAATGTGATCCATTGCCGCTCTCAGTAATTGGCATTTTTTCGGTATATAAATTCTTAATTTCAAACTGCGAATACGTGCAGACAGCCAGAATTTGGCTCCACAATATAGCTCAAGGGTCGAAATTGGGATATTTGGGATATTTTGAAACTGCAGGGGGGTTTTGGTAAAATGTGACCCATCGCCGCTGTCAGTAATTGGCATATTGTCGGTATAAAATGAAATAATTTTAAACTGCGAATACGTGCAGATAGCCCGAATTTGGCCCCAAAATATGTCTCAAGCGTCGAATTTGAGACGTTTGGGATATTTTGAAAACTGCAGGGAGGGTTTGGACAAAATGTGATCCATCGCCGCTTTCAGTAATTGGCATATTTTCGGTATAAAAAGTCGTAATTTCAAGCTGCGAATACGTGCCGAGAGCCAGAATTTGGCTCAAAAATATGACTCAAGCATCAAATTTGTTATGTTTGAGATATTTTGAAAACTGCAGGGAGGGTTTGGGCAGAATGTGATCCATCGAAGATTTTAGTAATTAGCATATTTTCGGTATAAAAAGTCGTAATTTCAAACTGCGAATACGTGCAGAGAGCCATAATTTGGCTCCAAAATTAGCCTCAAGGGTCGAATTTGGGATGTTTGGGATATTTTGAAAACTGCCGGGAAGTTTTGGGCAAAATGTGATCAATCGCCGCTCTTAGTATTTCGCATATTTTCGATATAAAAATTCGTAATTTCAAACTGCGAATACTTGCAGATAGCCAGAATTTGGCTCAAAAATATGACTCAAGCGTCGAATTTGGGAAGTTTGTGATCTTTTGAAAACTGCAGGGAGGGTTTGGGCAAAATGTGATCCATCGCCGCTTTCAGTAATTGGCATATTTTCGATATAAAATTCGTAATTTCAAACTGGGAATACGTGCAGAGAGCCAGAATGTGACTTCAAAATATGGCTCAAGGTTCGACTTTTTGATGTTTTGGATATTTTGAAAACTTCAGGGAGGGTTTGGGCAAAATGTGATCCATCCCCGCTCTCAGTAATTGGCATTTTTCGGCAAAAAAAGTCGTAATTTCAAACTGCGAATACGTGCAGACAGCCAGAATTTGGCTCCAAAATATGTCTTAAGCATCGAATTGGGGATGTTAGGGATATTTTAAAAACTGCAGTGGGGGGTTTGGGCAAAATGTGACCCATCGCTGCTTTCAGTAGTTTGCATTATCTTCGGTATAAAATGTCGTAATTTCAACCTGCGAATATGTGCAGAGAGCCAGAATTTGGCTCCAAAATATGGCTCATGGATCGAATTTGTGATGGTGGGGATATTTTGAAAACTGCAGGTAGAGTTGGCCCAAAATGTGATTATTCGCCGCTCTCAGTAATTGGCATATTTTCCGCATAAAAAGTCGTAATTTCAAACTGCGAATACGTGCAGAGAGCCAGAATTTGGTTTAAAAAAAATTCTCAGGAGTCGAAATTGGGATGTTTGGGATATATTGAAAACTGCAGGGAAGGTTTGGGCACAATGTGATATTGATTTCCACAATGTGGTAAGATATTGATTAGGAGAGATTTTCTGTTTATTGTATATTTCGACGTTTTAGCCAGATTAGAGCGGTTGTACGAATTCAGTAATATAAGCGGAAATTCATGAACATTTTAGTTAATACTAAAGAAAACACATTGATTTTTATCATTTGAATTGAAAACATCGTTTTCATATGCCTTATTAATAATCAAAATAATACGCAACCTTGCTCTATGATTTGAATTAAAAATCCTCGAATTTGGTATTGTAGTGACTTTTTTCAAGTTTGTCATGTAGCGTGATTTTAGGTAAAAATGTTCGAACTTACTAGTACTTTGATACTACTTCATGTTGTCTCTATATTTGTGATTTGGCCTACAAATCTCAAAATTTCACATAATATTGCGTTTAATAACAAGTTTTCTTGCATTGTGCTTTGTACAATGTATCGTCGAATTTAGCAATATTTTGAGATTTTTCATCCCTGTTTCCTTCATGAGATTTCATCCAAATATCTACGATCTAGGCAATATTTTGCGTTTTTTCCGCGTTTTCAAGCCTTTTCGGTTTATTGCCATTAAAATCACGATAAATATGATGGAAACACGTAAATAATTGCAAATTAACCTTATATACAAAATTTTCAATCAACTATTTGAACCTCGTAAAATAGCGAGTTAGGTATTGATTAGGAGAGAATTTCTGTTTTCATAGAATGTTTCGACGTTTCTGTCGGATTAGAGCAGTTTTACGAGTAACTCTTCTCTCAGTAATATAAACGAAAATTCTGGAATATTTTAGTTAATTCAAAGAAACAAATTGATTTTTATCATTTGAATTCGAAACAACGTTTTCATATGCCTTTTTTAATAATCGAAACAATACGCAACCTCGCTCTATGGTTTGATGTAAAAATCCTCGAATTTGGTATTATAGTGACTTTTTTCACGTTTATAATGTAGAGTGATTTAAGGGAAAAATGTTCGAATATACTAATATTTTGATACTACTTCTGGTTGTGATTTTATGTTGTAAAATACTATATGTGATTTGGCCTACAAATCTCAAATTTTCACATAATGCGTTTTTAAGGAAGTTTTCTTGCATTGTGCTTTGTACTTAAAATCATCGAATTTAGCAATATTTTGAGGTTCGTCATCTTATTTTTCTTAACGAAATTTAACCCAAATATCTACGATTTAGGCAACATTTTGCCGTTTTCCGCGTTTTAAAGACTTTTCAGTTTATTGCCTTTAATTCATTAAATTTACAATAAAAAGGATGCAAACACGTAATTAATTGCAAATTACCCTTAAATAGTTGATTTTCAATCAACTATTTGTACCTCGTTAAAATAGTGAGTCAGATATTGATTAGGAGATATTTTTAGTTTTTATTGCATATTTCGACGTTTCTGCTGGATTAGAGCGGTTTTACGAGTACCTCTTCTTTCAGTAATACAAACGGAAATTCAGGAACATTTTAGATAATTCTAATGAAAACACATTGATTATCATCATTTGAATTGGAAACAACGTTTTCATATGACTTTTTATGATCAAAATAATACGCAACCTCACTCTATTGTTTGAAGTAAAAATCCTCGAATTTGGTATTGAAGTGACTTTTTTCACGTTTTTCATGTAGAGTGATTTTACGTAAAAATATTCGAATTTACTAATATTTTGATACTACTTTATGTTGTCCCACTATATGTGATTAGGCCTACAAATCTCAGAACTTCACATAATATTGCGTTTTTAAAAAAGTTTTCTTGCATTGTGCTTTGTACTTAATATCATTGAATTTAGTAATATTTTGAGGTTTTTCATCCTTGTTTACTTTATGAGATATAAACCAAATATCAACGATTGAAGCAATATTTTGTAGTTTTTCCGCGTTTTCAAGCTTTTTCGGTTAACTGCCATTAATTCAATAAATATACGATAAATAAGCTGCAAACACGTAATTAACTGCAATTAAAAGTAAATCACTTTTTTAAATCAACTATTTGTAACTCGGTAAAATAGTGAGCCAGATATTGATTAGGAGAGATTTACTGTTTTTATTGCATATTTTGACGTTTCAGCCAGATTAGAGCGGTTTTACGAATTCAGTAATATAAACGGAAATTTAGGAACATTGTAGTTAATTCTAAAGAAAACACATTGATTTTTATTATTTGAATTGAAAACATCGTTTTCATATGCCTTTTTTAATGATCAAAATAATACGCAACCACGCTCTATGATTTGAAGTAAAAATCTCGAATTTGGTATTATAGTGACTTTTTTCACGTTTTTCATGTAGGGGTGATTTAAGGTAAAAATGTTCGATATTACTAATATTTTGATACTACTTCACGTTGTCTCTCTATTTGTGATTTGGCCTACAAATCTCAGAATTTCATATAATATTGCATTTTTAGCAAGTTTTCTTGCATTGTGCTTTGAACAATGTTGTACAAATTATCATCGAATTTAGTAATATTTTGAGGTTTTTCATCCGTGTTTCCGTTATGAGATTTAAACCAAATATCAACGATTTAGGCAATATTTTACCGTTTTTCTACGTTTTCAAGCCTTTTCGGTATATTGCCATTAATTCAATAAATTTACGATAAATATGATGCAAACACGTAATTAATCACAATATAAATTAAATACTTGATTTTAAATCAACTATTTGTACCTCGTTAAAATAGTGAGTAAGATATTGATTAGGAGAGTTTCTGTTTTTATTGCATATTTCGACGTTTTAGCCAGATAAGAGCGGTTGTACGAATTCAGTAATATAAACGGAAATTCAGGAACATTTTAGTTAATACTAAAGAAAACACATTGATTTTTATCATTTGAATTGAAAACATCGTTTTCATATGCCTTATTAATAATCAAAATAATACGCAACCTTGCTCTATGATTTGAATTAAAAATCCTCGAATTTGGTATTGTAGTGACTTTTTTTCAAGTTTGTCATGTAGGGTGATTTTAGGTCGTTTTCATCGTTTTCATATGCTCTTTTTAATGATCAAAATAATACCTCGCTCTATGATTTGAAGTAAAAATCCTCGAATTTGGTATTATAGTGACTTTTTTCACGTTTTTCATGTAGGGTGATTTTAGGTAAAAATGTTCGAGTGTACATATATTTTGATACTATTTCATGTCGTCTTACGATATGTAATTTAGTTTACAAAATCTCAGAATTTCGCATAATATTGCGTTTTTAAGCAAGTTTTCTTGCATTGTGCTTTGTACTTAATACCACCGAATTTAGTAATATTTTGAAGTTTTTCATCCTTGTTTCCTTTATGAGATTTATACCAAATATTTAGGATATATTTTGCTGTTTTTGTGCGTTTTCTAGCCTTTGCGGTTTATTGTCAATAATTCAATAAATTTACGAAAATATGATGCAAACACGTAATTAACTGCAAATTAAAATTAAATAACTGATTTTATACCGACTATTTGTACCTTGGTAAAATAGTGAATAAGATATTGATTAGGAGAGATTTTCTGTTTTTATTGCATATTTCGACGTTTCAGCCAGATTAGAGCGGTTTTACGAATTCAGTAATATAAACGGAAATTAAGGAACATTTTAGTTAATTCTAAAGAAAACACATAGATTTTAATTATTTGAACTGGATACAACGTTTTCATATGCCTCTTTAATGATCAAAATAATACGCAACCTCGCTCTATGATTTGAAGTAAAAATCCTCGAATTTGGTATTATAGAGACTTTTTTCAAGTTTTTCATGTAAGGTGATTTTAGGTAAAAATGTTCGAAATTACTAATTCTTTATACTACTTTATATTGTCTCTCTATTTGTGATTTGGCCTACAAATCTCAGAATTTCACATAATATTGCGTTTTTAAGCAAGTTTACTTGCATTGTTCCTTATACATAAAATCATCGAATTTAGCAATATTTTGAGGTTTTTCATCGTTGTTTCATTTACGAGATTTCATCCAAATATCAACGATTTAGGCCATATTTGGCCGTTTTTCCACGTTTTCAAGCATTTTCGATTCATTGCAATTAATTCAATAAATTTACGATAAATATGATGATAACACGTAATGAATTGCAAATTACCCTTAAATACTTGATTTTTAATCAACTATTTGTACCTCGTTAAAATAGTGAGTCAGATATTGATTAAGAGAGATTTTCTGTTTTTATTGCGTATTTCGACGTTTCAGCCGGATAAGAGCAGTTTTACGAGTCCCACTTCTCTCAGTAATATAAACTGAAATTCAGGAACATTTTAGTTAATTCTAAAGAAAACACATTGATTTTTATCATTTGAATTGGAACCAACGTTTTCATATGCCTTTTTAATAATCAAAATAATACGCAACCACGATCTGTGGTTTGATGTAAAAATCATCGAATTTGGTATTATAGTGACTTTTTTCACGTTTTTCATGTTGGGGTGATTTAAGGTAAAAATGTTCGATATTATTAATATTTTGATACTACTTCATGTTGTCTCTCTATTTGTGATTTGGCCTACAAATCTCAGAATTTCACATAATATTGCATTTTTAAGCAAGTTTTCTTGCATTGTGCTTTGAACAATGTTGTACAAATTATCATCGAATTTAGTAATATTTTGAGGTTTTTCATCCTTGTTTCCGTTATGAGATTTAAACCAAATATTTAGATTAAACCAAATATTTATATATAAAAATTTATTCAATATTTTACCGTTTTTCTACGTTTTCAAGCCTTTTCGGTATATTGTCATTAATTCAATAAAATTACGATAAATATGATGCAAACACGTAATTAATCGCAATATAAAATAAATACTTGATTTTAAATCAACTATTTGTACCTCGTTAAAATAGTGAGTAAGATGTTGATTAGGAGAGTTTGTTTTTATTGCATATTTCGACGTTTTAGCCAGATTAGAGCGGTTGTACGAATTCAGTAATATAAACGGAAATTCAGGAACATTTTAGTTAATACTAAAGAAAACACATTTATTTTTATCATTTGAATTGAAAACATCGTTTTCATATACCTTATTAATAATCAAAATAATATGCAGCCTTGCTCTATGATTTGAATTAAAATTCCTCGAATTTGGTATTGTAGTCACTTTTTTCAAGTTTGTCATGTAGGGTGATTTTAGGTAAAAATGTTCGAACTTACTAGTACTTTGATACTACTTCATGTTGTCTCTCTATTTGTGATTTGGCCTACAAATCTCAAAATTTCACATAATATTGCGTTTATAAGCAAGTTTTCTTGCATTGTGCTCTGTACAATGTATCGTCGAATTTAGCAATATTTTGAGATTTTTCATTCCTGTTTCCTTCATGAGATTTCATCCAAATATCTACGATTTAGGCAATATTTTGCAGTTTTTCCGCGTTTTCAAGTCTTTTCGGTTTATTGCCATTAAAATCACGATAAATATGATGGAAACACGTAAATAATTGCAAATTAACCTTAAATACAAGATTTTCAATCAACTATTTGAACTTCGTTAAAATAGTGAATTAGGTATTGATTAGGAGAGAATTTCTGTTTTCATTGCATATTTAGGCGTTTCTGTCGGATTAGAGCAGTTTTACGAGTAACTCTTCTCTCAGTAATATAAACGAAAATTCTGGAATATTTTAGTTCATTCTAAAGAAAACAAATTGATTTTTATCATTTGAATTGGAAACAACGTTTTCATACGCCTTTTTTAATAATCGAAACAATACGCAACCTCGCTCTATGGTTTGATGTAAAAATCCTCGAATTTGGTACTATAGTGACTTTTTTTCACGTTTATCATGTAGAGTGATTTAAGGGAAAAATGTTCGAATTTACTAATATTTTTATACTACTTCTTGTTGTGATTTTATGTTGTGAAATACTATATGTGATTTGGACTACAAATCTCAAATTTTCACATAATATTGCGTTTTTAAGGAAGTTTTCTTGCATTGTGCTTTGTACTTAAAATCATCGAATTAAGCAATATTTTGAGGTTTTTCATCCTATTTTTCATTACGAGATTTAACCCAAATATCTACGATTTAGGCAACATTTTGCCGTTTTCCGCGTTTTAAAGACTTTTCGGTTTATTGCCTTTAATTCATTAAATTTACTATTGTGACGGTAAAGCGTTGGTGTTCGGCTGTTTCAAAAGCTGGGGGCAGGGACTCGTCACATCACAAAAAAAAAGAGGAAATTTGTCCTTTCGTCTGTGGTAAGGTTGTGGGAAGACACACAAAACACAAGTATATAAACAATGAAATTTTAATTACTCTAGAAAACAAGACATGAATAAAGGCAATCTCATAAAATGCAGGACAAGTCAACAAACAAAACATGAATAATCACTGGCAAATGAAAAGTTACGCTAAGACAAGTAAGTTACAGTGATAGCAAAATAAAATATGTGCGGTGCTGGAATACTGGCTTCAAGCTGCCACCTCCCTTAGTACACGAAAGCCAAGGCTTAGTCTACTAGCGAGAGATGTCAACTCCAAGGAGCACAAAGATATTCTGACGAGTCTGGCGTGCTGCTGCCCAGACGACGACTCGTGGTGGTGGCGGAGTGCAGGTGCGACGAGACACCAGCCAATCAGCAACAGGCAGGCAGAGGATGAGCAGTTTGCTGGTTACGGCGGGCTGTAGCAGGTGTCGGGGTGTGCAGGGTACCATTTGCTTCCTGGACAAAACGTTTGGCGATACTGGTGGACGTATCTTCTATATAGTATCTTGTATGTTACGACGTAATGATGTAGGGAAGAGCAGGCTCAATCTCTCTTGAAAGAGATTATCGTCACACTATAAATATGAATCAAACACGTAATTAATTGCAAATTACCCTTAAATACTTGATTTTCAATCAACTATTTGTACCTCGCTGAAATAGTGAGTCAGATATTGATTAGGAGGGATTTTTGTTTTTATTGCATATTTCGACGTTTCTGCCGGATTAGAGCGGTTTTTACGAGTACCTCTTCTTTTAATAATATAAACGGAAATTCAGGATCATTTTAATTAATTCGAATGAAAACACATTGATTATCATCATTTAAATTGGAAACAACGTTTTCATATGACTTTTTTATGATCAAAATTATACGCAATCTCGCTCTTTGATTTGAAGTAAAAATCTTCGAATTTGGTATTATAGTCACTGTTTTCACGTTTTTCATGTACAGTGATTTTAGGAAAAAATGTTCGAATATACTTATATATTGATACTACTTCATGTTGTCCCACTATATGTGATTTGGCCTTCAAATCTCAGAACTTCACATAATATTGCGTTTTAAGCAAGTTTTCTTGCATTGTACTTTGTACTTAATATCATCGAATTTAGTAATATTTTTAGGTTTTTTATCCTTGTTCCCTTTATGAGATTTAAACCAAATATGAACGATTTAGGCCACATTTGCCCGTTTTTCCACGTTTTCAAGCCTTTTCGGTTTATTGCCATTAATTCAATAAATATACGATAAATATGATGCAAACACATAATTAATTGCAAATTAAAATTAAATAACTTATTGTGAGTCAACTATTTGTTCCTCGGTAAAATAGTGAGTAAGCTATTGATTAGAAGAGATTTTCTGTTTTTAAAGCATATTTCGACGTTTCAGGCAGATTAGAGCGGTTTTACGAATTCAGTAATATAAACGGAAATTCAGGAAAATTTTCGTTAATTCTAAAGAAAATACATTCATTTTTACCATATGAATTGGAAACAACGTTTTCATATGCCTTTTTAATAATCAAAACAATACGCAACCTCGCTCTATGGTTTTTTCTTGCTCTCAGCATGTATTTGCAGTTTGAAATTACTACTTTTTATACCGAACATATGCCAATTACTATAAGCGGCGATGGATCACATTTTGCCCAAACCCTCCCCGCAGTTTTCAAAATATCCCAAACATCCCAAATTCGACCCATGAGGCATAATTTGGAACCAATTTCTGGCTCTCTGCTTGTATTCGCAGTTTGAAATTACGGCTTTTTACACCGATAAGGCTTTTTACACCTTTTTACACGGCTTTTTATACCGAAAATATGCCAATTACTGTGAGCGGCGATGCGTCAAATTTTGCCCCCCCCCCATTGCAGTTTTCAAAATATCCCAAACATACAAAATTCAACGCTTGATCAATAATTTGGAGCCAAATTCTGGCTCTCTGCACGTATTCGCAGTTTGAAATTACGATATTTTACACCGAAAATATGCCAATTACTGAGAGAGGCGATGGGACACAATTTGCCCAAACCCTCCCTGCAGTTTTCAAAATATCCCAAACATCCCAAGTTCGACCCTTGAGCCATATTTTGGAGCCAAATTCTGGCTTTCAGCACGTATTCGCAGTTTGAAATTACGAATTTTTATACCGAAAATATGCCAATTACTGGGAGAGGCTATGGGTCAAATTTTGCCCAAACCCTCCCTGCAGTTTTTAAAATATCCCAAACATCCAAAATTCGACCATTGAGCCATATTTTGGAGTCAAATTCTGCCTTTCTGCTCGTATTCGCAGTGTGAAATTACGACTTTTTAAACCGAAAATATGCAAATTACTGAAAGCGGCGATGTATAACATTTTGACCCAACCCCTCCCTGCAGTTTTCAAAATATTCCAAACCTCCCAAATTCGACGCTGGAGCCATATTTTGGAGCCAAATTCTGGCTCTCTGCACGTATTCGAAGTTTGAAATTACGACTTTTTATTCCGAAAATATGCCGATTACTGAGAGCAGCGATGGGTCACATTTTGCCCAAACTTCTCTGCAGTTTTCAAAAAATCCCAAACATTCCAAATTCGACCCTTGAACCATATTTTGAAGCCAAATTCTAGCTCTCTGCACGGCTTCGCAGTTTGAAATTACGACTTTTTATACCGAAATAATGCCAATTACTGAAAGCAGCGATGGATCATATTTTGCACAAACCATCCTTGTAGTTTTCAAAATATCCCAAATATCCAAAATTCAACCCTTGAGTCATATTTTGGAGCCAAATTCTGGCTCTCTGCAGGTATTCGCAGTTTGAAATTACGCCTTTTTTTACCGAAAATATGGCAATTACTGTAAGCGGCGATGGATCACAATTTGCCCAAACCCTCCCTGCAGTTTTCAAAATATCGCAAACATCCCAAATTCGACGCTAGAGCCATTTTTTGAAGCTAAATTATGGCTCTCTGCACGTATTAGCAGTTTGAAATTTCGATCTTTATACCGAAATAATGCCAATTACTGTGAGCAACGAAGGGTCACATTTTGCCCAAAAACCCCTGCAGTTTTCAAAATATCCCAAACATCCAAAATTGCACCCTTGAGCTATATTATAGAGCCAAATTCTGGCTCTCTGCACCTATTTGCAGTTTTAAATTAGGAATTTTTATACCGAAAATATGCCAATTACTGAAAGCGACGATTGATCACATTTTGCCCAAACTCTCTCTGTAATTTTTAAATTTTCCCAAACATCCCAAATTCGACCCTTGAGCCATATTTTGGAGCCAAATTCTGGCTCTCTGCGCGTATTCGTAGTTTGAAAATACGAATTTTTATACCGAAAATATGCCAATTACGGAAAGCGGCGATGGATCACATTCTGGTCAAACCCTCCCTGCAGTTTTCAAAATATCCCAAACATCCCAAATTCGACGCTTGAGCCATATTTTGGAGCCAAATTCTGGCTCTCTGCACGTATGCGCAGTTTGAAATTACGACTTTTCATACCGAAAATATGCCAATTACTGATAGCGGCGATGAATCACATTTTGCCCAAGCCCTTCCTGCAGTTTTCAAAATATTCCAAACATCCCAAATTCGACACTTAAGTCTTATTTTGGAGCCAAATTCTGGCTTTCTGAACGTATTCGCAGTTTGAAATTACGATTTTTATACTGAAAATATACCAATTACCGAAACCAGCGATGGGTCATGATTTGCCCAAACACCCCTGCAGTTTGCAAAATATCCCAAACATCTCAAATTCGAACTTTGAGCCATATTTTGGAGCCAAATTTTGGCTTTCTGCACTTATTCGCAGTTTGAAATTACGACTTTTCATACCGAAAATATGCCAATTACTGAGTCCGGCGATGGGTAACATTTTGCCCAAACCCTCCCTGCAGTTTTCAAAATATCCCAAACATCCCAAATTCAAGGATTGAACCATATTTTGGAGCCAAATTTCGGCTCTCTGCACGTATTAGCAGTTTGAAATTACAACTTTTTATGCCGAAAATATGCCAATTACTAAGAGCGGCGATGGATCACATTGGGCCCAAACCCTCCCTGCAGTTTTCAATATATCCCAAACATCCTAAATTCGACCCTTGAACCATATTTTGGAGCCAAATTCTGGCTCTCTGCACATATTTGCAGGTTGAAATTACGAAATTTTATACCAAAAATATGCCAATTACTAAGAGCGGCGATGGGTCACATTTTGCGAAAACCTCCCCTGCAGTTTTCAAAATGTCCCAAACATCCCAAATTCGACCCTTGAGCTATATTTTTAAGCCAAATTCTGGCTGTCTGCACGTATTCGCAGTTTGAAATTACGACTTTTTATACCGAAAAAATGCCAATTACTGAGAGCGACGATGGATCACATTTTGCCCAAACCCTCCTTGCAGTTTTTAAAATATCCAAAACATCCAAAAGTCGACGCTTGAGCTATATTTTGAAGCCAAATTCTGGCTCTCTGCGCGTATTCGATGTTTCAAATTACGACTTTTTATACCGAAAATATGCCAATTACTGAAAGCAGCGATGGATCACATTTTGCCTAAACCCTCCCTGCAGTTTTGAAAATATAAAAAAAAACAAATTTGACGTTTGAGCCATATTTTTGACATAAATTCTGGCTCTTTGCCCGTATTCGCAGTTTGAAATTACGACTTTTTATACAGAAAATATGCCAATTACTGAAAGCTGCGATGGGTCACATTTTGCCCCCCCCCCTGCAGCTTTAAAAATATCCCAAACATCTCAAATTCGACGCTTGTGCCATAGTTTGGAGCCAAATTCTGGCTCTCTGCACGTATTCGCAATTGGAAATTACGACTTTTTATACCGAAAAAATGCCACTTACTGAGAGCAGCGTTGGATCACATTTTGCCCAAACCCTCCTTGCAGTTTTCAAAATATCCCAAACATCCCAAATTCCACCCTTGAGCCATATTTTGGAGCTAAGTTCTTGCTCTCTGTACATATCTGCAGGTTGAAATTACGACATTTTATACCGAAAATATGCCAATTACTGAGAGCGGCGATGAATCACATTTTGCCCAAACCCTCCCTGCAGTTATCAAAATATGCCAAACATCCCAAATTTGACGCATGAGCCATATTTTGGAGATAAATTCTGGCTCTTTGCACGTTTTCGCAGTTTGAAATTACGACGTTTTATACCGAAAAAATGACAATTACTGAGAGCGGCGATGGATCACATTTTGCCCAAACCCTTCCTGCAGTTTTCATAATATCCAAAACATCCAAAAGTCGAGGCTTGAGCCATATTTTGAAGCCAAATTCTGGCTCTCTGCACGTATTCGCAGTTTGAAATTACGACTTTTTATACCGAAAATATGAAAATTACTGAAAGCGGCGATAGATGACATTTTGCCCAAACCCTCCCTGCAGTTTTCAAAATATCCCAAACATAACAAATTCGACGCTTGAGCCATATTTTTGGATGCAGAGGCTTAAAAAAAAGATGCAGAGGCTCAAAAGAGGGATGCAGAGGCTTAAGTGAGTGATGCAAAGGCTCAAAAGAGGGATGCAGAGGCTTAAGAGGGTGATGCAGAGGCTTAGGAAAGTGTTGCATAGGCTCAAAAGAGGGATGCAGAGGCTTAAGAGGGTGATGCTGAGGCTTTAGAGAGTGATGCAGAGGCTCAAGAGAGGGATGCAAAGGGCTCAAGAGAGTGATGCAGAGACTCAAAAGAGTGATTCATAGGCTTACGAGAGTGATGCAGAGGCTTAAGAGAGTGATGCAGAGGCTTAAGAGAGGGATACAGAGGATGAAGAGAGTGATGCAGAGGCTCAAGAGAGGGATTCAGAGGCTCAAGAGAGGGATTCAAAGACTCAACAGAGTTATGCAGAGGCTCAAGAGAGGGATGCAGAGGCTTACGAGAGTGATGCAGAGGCTTAAGAGAGTGATGCAGAGGCTTAGGAGAGGGGTGCAAAGGCTGAAGAGAGTGATGCAGACGCTGAAGAGAGAGTTGCAGAGGCTAATGAGAGTGATGCAGAGGCTCAAGAGAGTGACGCAGAGGCTCAAGAGAGCGATGCAGAGGCTCAAGAGAGTGATGCAGAGGCTCAAGAGAGTGATGCAGAGGCTCAAGAGTGTGATGCAGAGGCTCAAAAGAGTGATGCAGAGGCCCAAGACAGTGATGCATTACCTATCTTACCTAACTTACCTGACTTAACCTAACTTATCCTGCTTAACCTAACTTGCCTACCTTACATAACTTAACCTGCTTAACCTAACTTACCTACCCTACCTAACTTAACCTGCTTAACCTAACTTACCTTACCTTACCTAACTTAATCTGCTTAACCTAACTTACATAACTTAACCTAAGCTAACCTGTTTAACCTAACTTACCTTACCTTTACCTGTCTTACCTAACTTAACCTAACTTACCTACCTAACATAACTTAACCTGCTTAACCTAACTTACCTTACCTTACCTATCTTACCTAACTTACCTAACTTAATCTTACATTCCCAAACTGATGTATCCTAACTTATCTAGTCCAACCAGACAATGATCTAACTTACATAATTATTCCTGCTTGTCTTTTGTGTTTCGGTAATCATTGTCTCATATTCATTTACTCATTTCAAGGGTTAATTTCTCAAATGGACATTTTTGCATTTCAAGTGTTATTTGTTTAAGATTTGGTGTTTAACCATTTCAAAGGATTTTTGTTATATATGGGAATTTACTCGTTTCAAGGGTTAATTTCTCAATTGATCATTTTTGCAGATCAAGGGTTATTTTTTAAAGTTCATCAAGTTGCTCATAAGTTTAATTTATTATGTTTGTTATCATTTATTCTTATTTCCCAACCCCTTAACCTAACCTCTCCTAATCTTAGTGTATTTAGTAGGTTCTATCATATTTTCTTATTCCCCAACCCTTTAACCTAACCTTTCAGATGTAGGAAAAAGAAGAAAAAGAAGGAAAGGAGGTTAAGTGGGATGGTGGGTTTGGGTAAAAATATACAAAGGAGAAACAAAACTACATCTGAAAGGTTATGAAAAGGATAATATATTCAACAAATACGTCAAAAACACAATAAACTACATCTGAAAGGTTAGGTCAAAGGGTTGGGGAATAAGAACATATTATAGAACCTACTAAATACACTAAGATTAGAAGAGGTTAGGTTAAGGGGTTGGGGAATAAGAATAAATGATAACAAACATAATAAATACAACTTATGAGCAACTTGATGAACTTTAACAAATAACCCTTGATCTGCAAAAATGACCATTTGAGAAATTAACCCTTGAAATGAGTAAATGAATATGAGACAATGATTGACGAAACACAAAAGAAGAGCAGGAATAATTATGTAAGTTAGATCATTGTCTGGTTGGACTAGATAAGTTAGGATACATCAGTTTGGGAATGTAAGATTAAGTTAGGTAAGTTAGGTAAGATAGGTAAGGTAATGTAAGTTAGGTTAAGCAGGTTAAGTTATGTAAGGTAGGTAAGTTAGGTTAAGTTAGGTAAGTTAGGTAAGATAGGTAAAGGTAAGGTAAGTTAGGTTAAGCAGGTTAGGTTAGGTTAAGTTATGTAAGTTATTAGGCAGGTCACCAGCAACACACTGGCAGAGGTCTCCAGCAACACACTGGCAGAGGTCTCCAGCAACACGCTGGCAGAGGTCTCCAGCAACACACTGGCAGGGGTCTCCAGCAACACACTGGCAGAGGTCTCCAGCAACACACCTGGCAGAGGTCTCCAGCAACACGCTGGCAGAGGTCTCCAGCAACACACTGGCAGGGGTCTCCAGCAACACACTGGCAGAGGTCTCCAGCAACACACTGGCAGAGGTCTCCAGCAGCACGCTGGCAGAGGTCTCCAGCAACACACTGGCAGAGGTCTCCAGCAACACGCTGGCAGAGGTCTCCAGCAACACACTGGCAGGGGTCTCCAACAACACACTGGCAGAGGTCTCCAGCAACACACTGGCAGAGGTCTCCAGCAACACGCTGGCAGAGGTCTCCAGCAACACACTGGCAGGGGTCTCCAGCAACACACTGGCAGAGGTCTCCAGCAACACACTGGCAGATGTCTCCAGCAACACACTGGCATGGGTCTCCAGCAACACACTGGCAGGGGTCTCCAGCAACACACTGGCAGGGGTCTCCAGCAACACACTGGCAGGGGTCTCCAGCAACACACTGGCAGAGGTCTCCAGCAACACACTGGCAGGGGTCTCCAGCAACACACTGGCAGGGGTCTCCAGCTACACACTGGCAGGGGTCTCCAGCAACACACTGGCAGGGGTCTCCAGCAACACACTGGCAGAGGTCTCCAGCAACACACTGGCAGGGGTCTCCAGCAACACACTGGCAGAGGTCTCCAGCAACACACTGGCAGGGGTCTCCAGCAACACACTGGCATGGGTCTCCAGCAACACACTGGCAGAGGTCTCCTGCAACACTGGCAGACTTCTCCAGCAACACACTGGCAGGGGTCTCCAGCAACACACTGGCAGAGGTCTCCAGCAACACACTGGCAGGGGTCTCCAGCAATACACTGGCAGAGGTCTCCAGCAACACACTGGCAGGGGTCTCCAGCAACACACTGGCATGCTTCTCCAGCAACACACTGGCAGAGGTCTCCAGCAACACTGACAGAGGTCTCCAGCAACACACTGGCAGGGGTCTCCAGCAACACACTGGCAGGGGTCTCCAGCAACACACTGGCAGGGGTCTCCAGCAACACACTGGCATGGGTCTCCAGCAACACACTGGCAGAGGTCTCCTGCAACACTGGCAGGGGTCTCCAGCAACACGCTGGCAGGGATCTCCAGCAACACACTGGCAGAGGTCTCCAGCAACACACTGGCAGGGGTCTCCAGCAACACACTGGCAGGGGTCTCCAGCAACACACTGGCAGTGGTCTCCAGCAACACACTGGCAAGGGTCTCCAGCAACACACTGGCAGGGGTCTTTCACGCTTTACCCGACGCTGTATCCGACGTTTACCCGACGGTTTACCCGACTCTTTACCCTGACAGTTTACCCGACGTGTTTAATTTACAGTTTACACGTCAGTTATCATGAGAACAGATTTTCGACTATTTTATTTTATTTATTCGACTTACACGACGGGTAAACCCCGTCGGGTTTACCTGTCGGGTTTACCCGTTTTTTCACGGGTAAAAATTATCCGACGATTTACCCGACGATTTACCCGACGATTTATCCGACGATTTACCGATTTATCCGGCGATTTATCCTGCGATTTACCCGACGATTTACCCGACGACTTACCCGACGATTTACCCTACGACTTACCCGACGATTTACGATCCATTCGGCGTTTTATTAATTCATTTTTATTTATTCATTTTTATTTATTTTATTTTTATTTTTTAATTTTTATTTATTTTATAGACATATTTATATACATATAATAATATATGTATGTAAATATATATTTACATATATATATACATTACATTAGATATACAGATTTCATTAGATATTACATTACATTACATTACATTAGATATTAGGTTAGAGACATTAGATATAGACATATTATTTATTTTATTATATAGACATTATATACATTACACATACATTATATACATTACATTACATATACATATTACATTATACATTACATATATATATATATATATATATATATATATATATATATATATATACATTACATTAGACATACAGATTACATTAGATATTACATTACATTACATTAGATATTAGATTACAGACATTAGATATAGACATATTATTTATTTTATTATATAGACATTATACATATATACATTACATTAGATATACATTACATTAGATATACATTACATTAGATATACAGATTACATTAGATATACACATTACATTAGTTATTACATTAAATTACATTACATTAGATATTAGATTACAGACATTAGATATAGACATATTATTTATTTTATTATATAGACACGACCTGACCCGACACGACCTGACCTCGCCTTACCTAATCTAACTCGGGTCCAGGTGTGGGTCCGTGGGCCCCCGGACTTCCACCCTTCCCCACATCCCAGGGTCAGGTCAGGTCAGGTCAAGTTTTAGCTACCCAGAGACCTCACAGTCGAGATGGACGGACGCAGCTACAGGACGGGACACACACAAATCTGTGCCCTGTAGTTACACCGTTTTGACAGACTCGAACACACGTCAGTTCTCATGAGAACATATTCCCATCCGACTAGGCCATTCTGGGGTCGCCAAGTTTTCCAAAGCTGGTTCTTATATTTATATTGAGTAATTTGGTAACATGTCGTCGGTGGTTTAATGCTCCAATATTCCACCTGAACAAAATGTATATTTGGCTGCAACAGTTACCTTTGATACGTTTGAGTAAATAATATCTGTAATTATTGTATTTGGGCGTTAATAAACAGGGTAAAGCTCCGACGTAAATTTGCCTGGCGTGGATGGGTTTTTGTTTGGGTTATTTGGGGAGGAGGAGGAGGATGACGTCTTGACTGGAAGCTGAAGGGGGAGTGTGAAGCCCAGAAGGAGACCAACACGTTGATAACTTAGACAATATTGAGGGCATTTTTCGACATTTAAATTAATATACACAGAAGCAAAATTTAAAGAGAGAAACTCGAGTGTTTTTTTGACTCATGAAGGTTAATAATTTACTAACTTTTATGGTACTGAAAGGGACTATTTTCACTTTGTGAGAGAAGTTGTAGGAATTGTGGTAAGCTATTAGTTAGAAAAAAAAGGGCAATCAACATTGTAAGAGTTTTTTCTCCTTATCTGCAGAGTAGGAGTGAGGACAGCTAATTTATACAAACAGGCTGTTGCCGTTCTCTCGTTGTCTCTCTCTCTCATCTTCCTCTCTTCTGTTCTCTTTCTGACTTTGTATGTTATGCCTGTTTCTTTCTCTGTATTTCTGCCTCTCTCGCTCTCCCATGATACCAGTTCACAACATGCTGACTAACTCCTGGCTACCAATTTATTGCTAGGTGAACAGATGCATTTAATGAGAGGAAATGGGGTCCGTCTAATTACCACAAGCTACCACAAACTACACAAACTTCAGAAAGCTTCCTGGCAATACGTTAGTAATGAATAAATATGATATATTAAGTTAGGCTGACCTAACCTAACCTAACCTAACCTATCCTAACCTATCCTAACCTAACCTAACCTAACCTAACCTAACCTAACTTAACCAAACCTCACCTAACCTAACCGAAGCTTGGATCGTCGACTTCATTTGGCGTCACCAGCTTTTTATTTTCGTCTAATTTCTTTATATAAGATACTTTTTCAGATTAAAATTATGTTTTTTCGTGATGTACATTCAGCACCAACATTTTAATGAGTAAATATATCATATTTATTCATTACTAACGTATTGCCAGGAAGCTTTCTGAAGTTTGTGTAGTTAGTGGTAGCTTGTGGTAATTAGACGGACCGAGGAAATGTGCCCAAACATTTTATGTCGTGAACGGCTTAGTAGGTCCAATTACTACCCTACCCCACGATACAACCCCACAACATGCTGACTAAGTACTGGGTTCATATTTACTGCTAGGTGAACAGATGCATTAGGTGAGAGGAAATGTGCCCAAGCCATTTCTGCAGCCACTGGTAATCGAACCTAGAATTCCGGATTTTGAGTCAACAATGAACACGTAAAACTTTCATATATGTCTCAGTTTGAGTATATGTGTGCTTGTGTGGCTTACTCTCTCTGTCTCCATGTCTTCCTCTCTCTATACATATCTTTCTCTTTATCTCATTATATATCATAAAACAGTTAAACTTCGATATTTCTGGTACGTACAGACTCTATCAGGAATAAATGTGGTTCACAAGGATTCTCTCACACATGTTACTGGAACACAGATACTATCACCTTCATATGTCAGTCATGGTTTAGGTAATGACATCTAACCTGACGCAACCTGACCTGACGCAACCTGACCTGACGCAACCTGACCTGATACAACCTGACCTGACACTACCTGACCTGACGGAACCTGACCTGATGCAACCTGACCGGACGCTACCTGACCTGACTCAACCTGATCTGACGCAACCTGACCTGACGCTACCTGACCTGACGCAACCTGACTTGACGCCACCTAACCTGACGCAACCTGACCTGACCTGACGCTACCTGCCCTGACGCTACCTGACCTGACGCAACCTGACCTGACGCAACCTGACCTGACGCAACTTAACCTGAACCTATCTGACCTGACGCAACCTGACCTGACGCAACCTAACCTGACGCAACCTGACCTGACGCAACCTGACTGACGCAACCTGACCTGACGCAACCTAACCTGACGCAACCAGACCTGACCTGACGCTACCTGACCTGACGCAACCTGACCTGACACAACCTGACCTGACGCAACCTTACCTGACGCAACCTGACCTGATGGTACCTGACCTGACGCAACCTGACCTGATACAACTTGACCTGACACAACCTGACCTGACGCAACCTGATCTGACGCTACCTGACCTGACTCAACCTGACCTGACACAACCTGACCTGACCTGACCTTCAGTAATTGGCCTATTTTCTGTATAAAAAGTCGTAATTTCAAACTGCGAATACGTGCAGAGAGCCAGAATTTGGATCCAAAATATGGGTCAAGTGTAGAATTTGGGATGTTTGGGATATTTGGAAAATAGCAGGGAGGGTTAGGGCAAAATGTGATCCATCGCTGCATTCAAGAAATTGGCACATTTTCGGTATAAAAAGTCGTAATTTCAAACTGCGAATACGTGCAGAGAGCCAGAATTTGGCTCCAAAATATGGCTCAAGCGTCGAATTTGGGATGTTTATAATATATTGAAAGCTGCAGGGGGGTTTTGGCAAAATGTGACCCATCGCCTCTCTCAGTAATTGGCATATTTTTGGTAAAAAAATTCGTATATTCAAACTGCGAATACGTGCAGAGGGCCAGAATTTGTCTGCAAAATAGGGCTCAAGCGTCGAATTTGGGATGTTTGGGATATTTTAAGAACTAAAGGGAGGGTTTGGGCAAAATGTGATACATCGCAGCTTTCAGTAATTGGAACATTTTCGGTATAAAAATTCGAAATTTCAAACTGTGAATACGTGCAGAGAGCCAGAATTTGGCTCTAAAATATGGCTCAAGGGTCAAATTTGGGATGTTTGGGATATTTTGAAAACTGCAGGGGGGTTTGGGCAAAATGTGACCCATCGCCGCTCTCAGTAATTGACATATTTTCGGTATAAAATATCGTAAATTAAAACTACTAACACGTGCAGAGAGCCAGAATTTGGCTCCAAAATATTGCTCAAGCGTCGAATTTGGGATGTTTGGGATATTTTGAAAACTGCAGGGGGGGGGGGGTTTGGCAAAATTTGACCCATCGCAGCTTTCAGTAATTGGCATATTTTCAGTATTAAAAGTAGTAATTACAAACAGCGAATACGTGCAGTGAGCCAGAATTTGACTCCAAAATATGGCTTAAGCGTCGAATTTAGAATGTTTGGGATATTTTGAAAAATGGAGGGGGGTTTGGGCAAAATGTGACCTATTGCTGCTCCCAGTTATTGGCTTATTTTCGGAAAAAAATCGTAATTTAAAACTTCGAATAAGTGCAGAGAGCAAGAATTTGGCTCCAAAATATGGCTCAAGTGTCGAATTTGGATGTTTGGGATATTTTGAAAACTGCAGGGGGTTTGGGCAAAATGTGTTCCATCGCCGCTCTCAGTAATTGGCATATTGATCTTCTCGAGATGTGATCTTCTGGTGATGTGATCTTCTGGAGATGTGATCTTCTGGTGATATGATCTTTTGGAAATTTGATCTTCTCGAGATGTGATCTTCTCGAGATGTGATCTTCTCGAGATGTGATCTTCTGGTGATGTGATCTTCTGGAGATGTGATAATCTGGAGATGTGATCTTCTGGTGATGTGATCTTCCAAGGATGTGATCTTCTGGGGATGTGATTCTCTGGGGATGTGATCTTCTGGGGATGTGATCTTTTGGTGATGTGATCTTCTCGAGATGTGATTTTTAGAGATGTGATCTTCTCGAGATGTGATCTTCTGCTGATGTGATCATCGGGAGGTGATCTTTTCGAGATGTGATCAACTGGTGATGTGATCTTCTGGAGATGTGATCTTCTGGTGATGTGATCTTCTGGAGATGTGATCTTCTGGAGATGTGATGTTCCCGAGATGTGATATTCTGGAGATGTGATCTTCTGGTGATGTGATCTTCTGGAGATGTGATCTTCTGGAGATGTGATGTTCCCGAGATGTGATATTCTGGAGATGTGATCTTCTGGAGATGTGATCATCTGTAGATGTGATGTTCTGGAGACGTGATCTTCTGGAGACGGGATTTTCTAGAGATGTGATCTTCTCGAGATGTGATCATCTGGAGATGTGATCTTCCTCTGGAGATGTGATCTTCTGGAGATGTGATCTTCTGAACATGTGATCTTCTTTAGATTTGATCTTCTGGAGATGTGATCTTCTGGAGATGTGATCTGGAGATGTGATCTTCTCGAGATGTGATTTTCCGGAGATGTGATCTTCTGGCGATGTGATCTTCTAGAGATATGATCTTCTCGAGATGTGATCTTCTGGAGATGTGATCCTTTGGGGATGTGATCTTCTCGAGATGTGATCTTCTCGAGATGTGATCTTCTCGAGATGTGATCTTCTGGAGATTTGATCTTCTGGTGATGTGATCTCGAGATGTGATCTTCTGGAGATGTGATCTTCTGGAGATGTGATCATATCGAGATGTGATCTTCTCGAGATGTGACTTTCTGGAGATGTGATCTTCTGGTGATGTGATCTTCTGGAGATGTGATCTTCTCGAGAAGCGATTTTCTCGAGATGTGATCTTCTCGAGATGTGTTCTTCTCGAGATGTGATCTTCTCGAGATGTGATCTTCTGGTGATGTGATCTTCTCAAGATGTGATCTTCTCGAGATGTGATCTCGAGATGTGATCTTCTTGAGATATGATCTTCTGAAGATGTGATCTTCTGGAGATGTGATCTTCTGGTGATGTGATCTTCTGGTGATGTGATCTTCTGGTGATGTGATCTTCTGGAGATGTTATCTTTTAGAGATGTGATCTTCTGGGAATGTGATCTTCTGGAGATGTGATCTTCTCGAGATGTGATCTTCTGGAGATGTGATCTTCTGGTGATGTGATCTTCTGGTGATGTGATCTTCTGGAGATGTTATCTTCTGGAGATGTGATTCTCTGGGAATGTGATCTTCTGGTAATGTGATCTTCTGGAGATGTGATCTTCTGGGAATGTGATCTTCTGGAGATGCGATTTTCTCGAGATGTGACCTTCTCGAGATGTGATCTTCTCGAGATGTGATCTTCTCGAGATGAGATCTTCCTGTGATGTGATCTTCTCGAGATGTGATCTTCTGGAGATGTGATCTTCCTCTGGAGATGTGATCTTCTGGAGATGTGATCTTCTGGAGATGTGATCTTCTGGCGATGTGATCTTCTAGAGATATGATCTTCTCAAGATGTGATCTTCTGGAGATGTGATCCTTTGGGGGATGTGATCTTCTCGAGATGTGATCTTCTGGAGATGTGATCTTCTGGGGATGTGATCTTCTCGAGATGTGATCTTCTGGTGATGTGATCTTCTGGAGATGTGGTCTTCTGGAGATGTGATCATCTCGAGATGTGATCTTCTCGAGATGTGATCTTCTGGAGATTTGATCTTCTGGTGATGTGATCTTCTCGATATGTGATCTTCTCGAGATGTGACTTTCTGGAGATGTGATCTTCTGGTGATGTGATCTTCTGGAGATGTGATCTTCTCGAGAAGCGATCTTCTCGAGATGTGATCTTCTCGAGATGTGTTCTTCTCGAGATGTGATCTTCTCGAGATGTGATCTTCTCAAGATGTGATCTTCTCAAGATGTGATCTTCTCGAGATGTGATCTCGAGATGTGATCTTCTTGAGATGTGATCTTCTGAAGATGTGATCTTCTGGAGATGTGATCTTCTGGTGATGTGATCTTCTCGTGATGTGATCTTCTGGTGATGTGATCTTCTGGAGATGTGATCTTCTCGAGATGTGATCTTCTGGAGATGTGATCTTCTGGTGATGTGATCTTCTGGTGATGTGATCTTCTGGTGATGTGATCTTCTGAGATGTTATCTTCGAGATGTGATCTTCTGGAATGTGATCTTCTGGAGATGCGATCTTCTCGAAATGTGATCTTCTCGAGATGTGATCTTCTCGAGATGTGATCTTCCTGTGATGTGATCTTCTCGAGATGTGATCTTCTCGAAATGTGATCTTCTCGAGATGTGATCTTCCTGTGATGTG